>NC_069504.1:598664989-598719989 GCF_027579735.1 Bombina bombina
TGGGCGTCGCTTTTGTCTCCACATTATTTAAGTCTCATTTTTCATTGCTTCTGGTTGCTAGAAGCTTGTTCTTTGGCATTTTTTCCCATTCCTGAAACTGTCATTTAAGGAATTTGATCAATTTTGCTTTATATATATGTTTTTTCTCTTACATATTGCAAGATGTCTCACGTTGCATCTGAGTCAGAAGATACTACAGGAAAATCGCTGTCTAGTGCTGGATCTGCCAAAGATAAGTGTATCTGCTGTAAACTTTTGGTAGCTATTCCTCCAGCTGTTGTTTGTATTGATTGTCATGACAAACTTGTTAAAGCAGATAATATTTCCTTTAGTAAAGTACCATTGCCTGTTGCAGTTCCTTCAACATCTAAGGTGCAGAATGTTCCTGATAATATAAGAGATTTTGTTTCTGAATCCATAAAGAAGGCTATGTCTGTTATTTCTCCTTCTAGTAAACGTAAAAAATCTTTTAAAACTTCTCTCCCTACAGATGAATTTTTAAATGAACATCATCATTCTGATGACTCTTCTGGTTCAGAGGATTCTGTCTCAGAGGTTGATGCTGATAAATCTTCATATTTATTTAAAATGGAATTTATTCGTTCTTTACTTAAAGAAGTCTTAATTGCATTAGAAATAGAGGATTCTGGTCCTCTTGATACTAATTCTAAACGTTTGGATAAGGTATTTAAAGCTCCTGTGGTTATTCCAGAAGTTTTTCCTCTTCCTAATGCTATTTCTGCAGTAATTTCCAAAGAATGGGATAAATTGGGTAATTCATTTACTCCTTCTAAACGTTTTAAGCAATTATATCCTGTGCCGTCTGACAGATTAGAATTTTGGGACAAAATCCCTAAAGTTGATGGGGCTATTTCTACCCTTGCTAAACGTACTACTATTCCTACGTCAGATGGTACTTCGTTTAAGGATCCTTTAGATAGGAAAATTGAATCCTTTCTAAGAAAAGCTTATCTGTGTTCAGGTAATCTTCTTAGACCTGCTATATCTTTGGCTGATGTTGCTGCAGCTTCAACTTTCTGGTTGGAAACTTTAGCGCAACAAGTAACACATCATGATTCTCATATTATTCTTCTACAGCATGCTAATAATTTTATCTCTGATGCCATTTTTGATATTATCAGAGTTGATGTCAGGTTTATGTCTCTAGCTATTTTAGCTAGAAGAGCTTTATGGCTTAAAACTTGGAATGCTGATATGGCTTCTAAATCAACTTTACTTTCCATTTCTTTCCAGGGTAACAAATTATTTGGTTCACAGTTGGATTCCATTATCTCAACTGTTACTGGTGGGAAAGGAACTTTTTTACCACAGGATAAAAAATCTAAAGGTAAAAGCAGGGCTAATAATCGTTTTCGTTCCTTTCGTTTCAACAAAGAACAAAAGCCTGATCCTTCATCCTCAGGAGCAGTTTCAGTTTAGAAACCATCTCCAGTCTGGAATAAATCCAAGCCAGCTAGAAAGGCAAAGCCTGCTTCTAAGTCCACATGAAGGTGCAGCCCTCATTCCAGTTCAGCTGGTAGGGGGCAGGTTACGTTTTTTCAAGGAAATTTGGATCAATTCTGTTCACAATCATTGGATTCAGAGCATTGTTTCAGAAGGGTACAGAATTGGTTTCAAGATGAGACCTCCTGCAAAGAGATTTTTTCTTTCCCGTGTCCCAGTAAATCCAGTAAAAGCTCAAGCATTTCTGAAATGTGTTTCAGATCTAGAGTTGACTGGAGTAATTATGCCAGTTCCAGTTCCGGAACAGGGGATGGGGTTTTATTCAAATCTCTTCATTGTACCAAAGAAGGAGAATTCCTTCAGACCAGTTCTGGATCTAAAAATGTTGAATCGTTATGTAAGAATACCAACGTTCAAGATGGTAACCGTAAGGACTATCTTGCCTTTTGTTCAGCAAGGGAATTATATGTCCACAATAGATTTACAGGATGCATATCTGCATATTCCGATTCATCCAGATCATTATCAGTTCCTGAGATTCTCTTTTCTGGACAAGCATTACCAGTTTGTGGCTCTGCCGTTTGGCCTAGCTACAGCTCCAAGAATTTTTACAAAGGTTCTCGGTGCCCTTCTGTCTGTAATCAGAGAACAGGGTATTGTGGTATTTCCTTATTTGGACGATATCTTGGTACTTGCTCAGTCTTTACATTTAGCAGAATCTCATACGAATCGACTTGTGTTGTTTCTTCAAGATCATGGTTGGAGGATCAATTTACCAAAAAGTTCTTTGATTCCTCAGACAAGGGTAACCTTTCTGGGTTTCCAGATGGATTCAGTGTCCATGACTCTGTCTTTAACAGACAAGAGACGTCTAAAATTGATTTCAGCTTGTCGAAACCTTCAGTCACAATCATTCCCTTCGGTAGCCTTATGCATGGAAATTCTAGGTCTTATGACTGCTGCATCGGACGCGATCCCCTTTGCTCGTTTTCACATGCGACCTCTTCAGCTCTGTATGCTGAAGCAATGGTGCAAGGATTACACGAAGATATCTCAATTAATATCTTTAAAACCGATTGTTCGACACTCTCTAACATGGTGGACAGATCACCATAGTTTAATTCAGGGGGCTTCTTTTGTGCTTCCGACCTGGACTGTAATTTCAACAGATGCAAGTCTCACAGGTTGGGTAGCTGTGTGGGGATCTCTGACGGCACAAGGAGTTTGGGAATCTCAGGAGGTGAGATTACCGATCAATATTTTGGAACTCCGTGCAATTTTCAGAGCTCTTCAGTTTTGGCCTCTTCTGAAGAGAGAATCGTTCATTTGTTTTCAGACAGACAATGTCACAACTGTGGCATACATCAATCATCAAGGAGGGACTCACAGTCCTCTGGCTATGAAAGAAGTATCTCGAATTTTGGTTTGGGCGGAATCCAGCTCCTGTCTAATCTCTGCGGTTCATATCCCAGGTATAGACAATTGGGAAGCGGATTATCTCAGTCGCCAAACGTTGCATCCGGGCGAATGGTCTCTTCACCCAGAGGTATTTCTTCAGATTGTTCAAATGTGGGAACTTCCAGAAATAGATCTGATGGCGTCCCATCTAAACAAGAAACTTCCCAGGTATCTGTCCAGATCCCGGGATCCTCAGGCGGAGGCAGTGGATGCATTATCACTTCCTTGGAAGTATCATCCTGCCTATATCTTTCCGCCTTTAGTTCTTCTTCCAAGAGTAATCTCCAAGATTCTGAAGGAATGCTCGTTTGTTCTGCTGGTAGCTCCGGCATGGCCTCACAGGTTTTGGTATGCGGATCTTGTCCGGATGGCCTCTTGCCAACCGTGGACTCTTCCATTAAGACCAGACCTTCTGTCACAAGGTCCTTTTTTCCATCAGGATCTGAAATCCTTAAATTTAAAGGTATGGAGATTGAACGCTTGATTCTTGGTCAGAGGTTTCTCTGACTCTGTGATTAATACTATGTTACAGGCTCGTAAATCTGTATCTCGAGAGATATATTATAGAGTCTGGAAGACTTATATTTCTTGGTGTCTTTCTCATCATTTTTCTTGGCATTTCTTTTAGAATACCGAGAATTTTACAGTTTCTTCAGGATGGTTTAGATAAGGGTTTGTCCGCAAGTTCTTTGAAAGGACAAATCTCTGCTCTTTCTGTTCTTTTTCACAGAAAGATTGCTATTCTTCCTGATATTCATTGTTTTGTACAAGCTTTGGTTCGTATAAAACCTGTTAAGTCAATTTCTCCTCCTTGGAGTTTGAATTTGGTTCTGGGAGCTCTTCAAGCTCCTCCGTTTGAACCTATGCATTCATTGGACATTAAATTACTTTCTTGGAAAGTTTTTTGTTCCTTTTGGCCATCTCTTCTGCCAGAAGAGTTTCTGAATTATCTGCTCTTTCTTGTGAGTCTCCTTTTCTGATTTTTCATCAGGATAAGGCGGTGTTGCGAACTTCTTTTGAATTTTTACCTAAAGTTGTGAATTCCAACAACATTAGTAGAGAAATTGTGGTTCCTTCATTATGTCCTAATCCTAAGAATTCTAAGGAGAAATCGTTGCATTCTTTGGATGTTGTTAGAGCTTTGAAATATTATGTTGAAGCTACGAAATCTTTCCGTAAGACTTCTAGTTTATTTGTTATCTTTTCCGGTTCTAGAAAAGGCCAGAAAGCTTCTGCCATTTCTTTGGCATCTTGGTTGAAATCTTTAATTCATCTTGCCTATGTTGAGTCGGGTAAAACTCCGCCTCAGAGAATTACAGCTCATTCTACTAGGTCAGTTTCTACTTCCTGGGCGTTTAGGAATGAAGCTTCGGTTGACCAGATTTGCAAAGCAGCAACTTGGTCCTCTTTGCATACTTTTACTAAATTCTACCATTTTGATGTATTTTCTTCTTCTGAAGCAGTTTTTGGTAGAAAAGTACTTCAGGCAGCGGTTTCAGTTTGAATCTTCTGCTTATGTTTTTCGTTAAACTTTATTTTTGGGTGTGGATTATTTTCAGCAGGAATTGGCTGTCTTTATTTTATCCCTCCCTCTCTAGTGACTCTTGTGTGGAAAGATCCACATCTTGGGTAGTCATTATCCCATACGTCACTAGCTCATGGACTCTTGCTAATTACATGAAAGAAAACATAATTTATGTAAGAACTTACCTGATAAATTCATTTCTTTCATATTAGCAAGAGTCCATGAGGCCCGCCCTTTTTTTGTGGTGGTTATGATTTTGTATAAAGCACAATTATTCCAATTCCTTATTTTATATGCTTTCGCACTTTTTTCTTATCACCCCACTTCTTGGCTATTCGTTAAACTGAATTGTGGGTGTGGTGAGGGGTGTATTTATAGGCATTTTGAGGTTTGGGAAACTTTGCCCCTCCTGGTAGGAATGTATATCCCATACGTCACTAGCTCATGGACTCTTGCTAATATGAAAGAAATGAATTTATCAGGTAAGTTCTTACATAAATTATGTTTTTTTTACTTCAACATCTAATGTACCTGATATTCCTGCAGATGTAAATAATTATATTGTTGCAGCTATAGAAAAGGCTGTGTCTGCTATTCTGCCTTCAAATAAACATAAAAAGTCTTTTAAAACTTCTCATAATTCTGATGAAATTTGTATTGACCGACAACATACTGAAGTATCCTTTGCTGATGAGGATCTCTCTGGTTCAGAAGATCTTGAATCAGACTCTGAAATTGACAATTATTCCTATCTGTTTAAGATTGATTATGTTCATTCTTTGTTGAAGGAAATTTTGGTTACTTTGGGTATTGAAGAGTCTAGTCCTCTTGATAACATAGCCAGTAAATGTTTAAATTCTGTTTTTAAACCTCCAAAGGTTGCTCCTGAGGTTTTTCCTATCCCAGATACTGTTTCTGATATTACTAAGGAATGGTCTAAGCCTGGTTCTTCTTTTTATCCTTCTAGGTTTAAAAAGTCCTATCCTTTACCTGTGGCTAATTTAGAGTTTTGGGAAAAAGCCCCTAAAGTTGATGGGGCTATTTCCCCTCTTGCCAAACATACTACTATTCCTATGGAAGATAGGTCTTTTACGGTTCCTTTAGACAGGAAGATTGAGTCTTATCTCAGAAAAAGCTTATTTACAATCTGGTTATATTCTTAGACCTGCCATTTCTATGGCTGATGTGGCTGCTGCTTCAACTTTTTGGTTGGACAGTTTAGCTCATCAGGTAGAAGATTCTGATTTGTCTAGCATTGTTATTCTGCCTCAACATGCTAATAATTTTATTATTAAGATCAATGTTAAATCTATGGCTTTAGCTATTTTAGCTAGAAGAGCTTTGTGGCTTAAATCTTGGAATGCCTAAATCTAGAGAACTATCTCTATCTTTCCAGGGTAAGAATTTATTTGTTTCTCAATTGGATTCTATTTCCACGATCACTGGAGGGAATTTAGTTGTTTTTTTTTTTTACTCCAAGATAAAAAGTCTAAGGGTAAATTTAAGGCTCCTAATCATTTTCGTTCCTTTTGTCAGAATAAAGAACAAAACACTCCTTTCCCTTAGGCCTCTGGTTCCAATTGAAGACTCTTAAAATTGGAATAAGACCAAGCCTTATAAAAAACCAAATCTAGCCCCTAAAACTGCATGAAGGTACGACCCTCAATCCAGTTTATCTGGTGGGGGGGGCAGATATAAATTATTTCAGGAAATTTGGGCAGGTTCTGTGCAGAAACTGTGGATTCAGAATATTGTGTCTCAAGGGTATCTAATAGGTTTCAGAATAAGACTTCCCGTGGGAAGATTCTTTCTCATGTTCCAACAAACCCTGTGAAGGCTCAGGCTTTTCTGAAATGTGTTTCAGATCTAGAGCTGTCGGGAGTGATTGTACCAGTTCCTATCCAGGAACAGGGTTTGGGATTCTATTCAAATATATTCATTGTTTCAAAGAAAGAGAATTCTTTCAGACCAGTTCTGGATCTGAAGTTTTAAAATCATTTTGTAAGAGTCCCAACTTTCAAGATGGTAACTATAAGGACTATTCGACCTTTTGTTCAGCAAGGGCATTTTATGTCCACAATAGACTTACAGGATGCTTATCTTCATATTCCAATTCATCCAGACCACTATCGGTTTCTGAGATTCTCTTTTCTAGACAAGCATTACCAATTTTTTCGCTCTTCCATTTGGCCTAGCAACCGCTCCAAGAATCTTTTCCAAGGTTCTTGGTGCCCTTTTATCTGTAAACAGAGAGCAGGGTATTGCGTTGTTTCCTTAATTGGACAATATCTTGTTACTAGATCAGTCTTTTCATTTAGCAGAATCTCACATGAAACTAGTATGGTTTCTTCAAAGACATGGTTGGAGGATCAATTTACCAAAGAGTTTCTTGATTCCTCAGAAAAGGTTCACCTTTTTAGGTTTCCAGATAGATTCACTGTCCATGACTGTCTTTAATAGACAAGAGATGAATGAAATTGGTTTTAGCTTGCCTAAACCTTCAGCCTTGATCATTCCCTTCAGTGGCTATGTGCATGGAAGTTTTAGGTCTTATGACTGCAGCATCAGATGCAATCTCCTTTGCAAGTTTTCATATGAGACCTCTGCAGCTTTGCATGCTGAATCAATGGTGCAGGGATTATACTCGGATATCACAACTGATATACTTAAATCACAGCATTCAACTCTCTCTGTCTTGGTGGTTGGGCAATCACCGTATTGTTCAAGGGGCCTCTTTTGTTAGTCCTTCCTGGACTGTGATCTCACTGTATGCAAGTCTAACAGGTTGGGGGAGCTGTCTGGGGATCTCTGACAACACAAGGGGTTTGGAAACCTCAAGAGGCGAGGTTACCAATCAATATTTTAGAACTCTGTGCTATCTTCAGAGCTCTTCAGGCTTGGCTTCTATTAAAGAGAGAACTTTCACATTTGTTTTCAGACAGACAATATCACAACAGTGGCATATGTCAATCAGGGAATGACTCACAGCTCTTTAGCAATGAAAGAAGTATCTCGGATACTTTCTTGGGCGGAGTCCAACTCTTATCTAATTTCTTCGATTCATATTCCAGGTGTAGACAATTGGGAAGCGGATTATCTGTTGTCACTTTGCATCCAGGGGAGTGGTCTCTCCATCCAGATGTTTCATCAGATTATGCAGATGTGGGGTCTTCCAGAAATAGGTCTGATGGCCCCCAGTTTGAACAACAAACTTCCCAGATATCTTTCCAGATCCAAGGATCCTCAAGCGGAGATGGTGGATGCATTAGCAGTTCCTTGGTTTTACCAACCTGCTTACATTTTTCCGCCTCTAGTTCTTCCAAGGGTGATCTCCAAGATCATAATGGAACAATCTCATGTGTTTCTGATAGCACCAGCATGGCCTCACAGGTTTTGGTATGCGGATCTTGTCCGGAAGTCCAGTTGCCAACCTTGGCCACTTCCTTTAAGGCCAGACCTCCTGTCTCAAGGGCCGTTTTTCCATCAGGTTCTCAAATCTCTAAATTTTAAGGTATGGAAATTGAACGCTTAGTTCTTATTCATAGAGGTTTCTCTGACTCAGTGATTAACACTATGCTACAGGCTTGTAAGTCTGTTTCGAGGAAGATTTATTATTTGGTTTGGAAAACCTATATTTCATGGTGCTCTTTTAGAATTCCTAGGATTTTAGTTTCTTCAGGATGGTTTGGATAAGGGTTTGTCTGCAAATACTTTGAAGGGACAAATCTCTGCTCTTTCTGTGTTTTGTATCAAACCTGTTAAGTCTATTTCTCCTCCTTGAAGTCTCAATTTGGTTTTGCAGCCTCCTCCTTATGAGCCTATGCATTCTTTGGATATGAAACTACTTTCTTGGAAAGTGTTTTTTATTTTGGCTATCTCTTCTGCTAAAAGAGTTTTAGTTGTCGGCTCTCTTGTGCGTCTCCTCATCTGATTTTCCATCAAGATAAAGCTGTTTTATGAACTTCGTTTAAATCGTTGCCTAAAGTTTTTTAAATTTGAACATTAGTAGGGAAATTGATGTTCCTTCCTTGTGTCCTAATATTTAGAATTCTCTACATTCTTTGGATGTGGTAAGAGCTTTTAAATACTATTTTGTAGCTACTAAGGGTTTTAGACTTCTAGTCTATTTATTTTCTCTGGTTCCAGGAAAGGTCAGAAATCCTCTGCCATTTCTTTGTCATCTTGGTTGAAACTTTTGATTCAAAAATCTTATTTGGAGGCGGGGTAGTCTCTGCCTCAGAGATTTACAGCTTATTCTACTAGATCAGTTGCCACTTCAACTGAAGCTTCATTCTTGAAAGCCCATGATCAGATTTGCAAAGCAGCAACTTGGTCTTCTTTGCATACATTTACTTTATTTTACCATTTTGATGTATTTGCTTCTTCAGAAGCAGTCTTTGGTAGAAAAGTTCTTCAGGCAGCTGTCTGATTCTTTTGCGTATGATTTGAGTTTTTTTTTTTTAAAGAGAACTTAATTATTTGGATTTAATTTTTCAGTGGAAATAGCGGTTTTTATTTTATCCCTCCCTCTCTAGTGACTCTGTGGACTTCAACATCTTGGGTATTATATCCCTTACATCACTAACTCATGGACTCTTGCCACTTACATGAAAGAAAACATAATTTATGTAGGAACTTACCTGATTGATTAATTTATTTTATAGTGGCAAAAGTCCGAGACCCACCCTATTTTTGGTGGTTATGATTTTTTTTTTTATAAAAGCACATTTTTTCCACTTTATCTTTTTGTATGCTTTTTTTACTCATTTTACACCTCACTACTTGGCTATACATTAAACTAAGGTATGAGTGTGGTGGTGTAATTGATAGGCATTTTGAGGTTTGGGAAACTTTGCCCCCTTCTGGTAGGAATGTATATCCCCTATGTCACTAGCTCATGGACTCTTGCCATTATGAAAAATTCATTTATCAGGTATGTTCTTACATAAATTGTTTTTTTACTTCTAATCCGTTTAGAGAGAGAGATTGATTATTTAGCTGGTGGCCCAGCACTCCTTCCACACTGGTGTTCTCAAAGCCTGGGTGCAATCCTCATGGAGATTAGATAAACTGTACAGGTGCAGGAGGGCACTCACATGACTTCTAAAGCAAATATGACTATTTCCAAATGTGTTACAACATTAATTTGAATGTTGACGTTTCGACCCCATCATGGGCCTTCTTCAAGACATGTTATAATTAGAGTAGAGCAGCATGCATCCACTTACGATGTCTAAGCTGAACTCCCAATAGAATAGAGATAGATGCAATTTTATATATATATATAAAAAATATGTGCTCATAGGTTTATATACCCTGGCAAGATTTATGATTTTTGCCATTTTTCAGAGAATATGAATGATAACACAAACTTTTCTTTCACTCATGGTTAGTGTTTGACTGAAGCCATTTATTATCAATCAACTGTTTAGTCCTTTTAAAATTATAATGACAAAAGAAACTGCCCAAATTACCCTGATCAAAAGTTTACATACCCCAGTTCTTAATACCGTATGTTGCCCCCTTTAACATCAATGACAGCTTGAAGTCTTTTGTGATATTTGTGGATGAGGCTCTTTATCTTATCAGATGATTAAGCTGCCCATTTTTCCTGGCAAAAAGCCTCCAGTTCTTGTAAATTATTGGGCTGTCTTCCATGAACTGCACGTTTGCGATCTCCCCAGAGTGGCTCAATGATATTGAGGTCAGGAGACTGAGATGGCCACTCCAGAGCCTTCACGTTATTCTGCTGTAGCCAATGACAGGTTGACTTGGCCTAGTGTTTAGAATTATTGTCATGTTGGAATGTGCAAGTACGTCCCATGCGCAGCTTCCGGGCCGATGAATGCAAATTTTACTGCATCAATTCTGACCAAATTTTCTGTGCCTTTGTAGCTCACACATCGCCAAAACATCAGCGATCCACCTCCTTGTTTCACAGTAGGAATGGTGTACCTTTCATCATAGGCCTTGTTGACTCCTCTCCAAATGTAGTGCTTATTGTTGTGGCCAAAAACATAATTTATGCTTACCTGATAAATTTTATTTCTCTTGTGATGTATCGACTCCACGGATTCATCCATACTTGTGGGATACTCTCCTTCCCTACAGGAAGTGGCAAAGAGAGCACCCACAGCAGAGCTGTCTATATAGCTCCTCCCTTAGCTGCACCCCCCCGTCATTCGACCGAAGGCTAGGAAGAAAAAGGAGAAACTATAGGGTGCAGTGGTGACTGAAGTTTTTTAAATAAAAATATACTGCCTGTCTTAATAAACAGGGCGGGCCGTAGACTCGATAGATCGCAAGAGAAATAAATTTATCAGGTAAGCATAAATTATGTTTTCTCTTGTAACATGAATAGAGTCCACGGATTCATCCATACTTGTGGGATACCAAAGCTTTAGGACACGGATGAAGGGAGGGACAAGACAGGGACCTTAAACGGAAGGCACCACTGCTTGTAGAACCTTTCTCCCAAAAATAGCCTCAGAAGAAGCAAAAGTATTGAATTTGTAAAATTTGGAAAAAGTATGACGCGAAGACCAAGTCGCCGCCTTACAAATCTGTTCAACAGAAGCCTCATTATTAAAAGCCCATGTGGAAGCCACTGCTCTAGTAGAATGAGCAGTAATTCTTTCAGGAGGCTGCTGTTCAGCAGTCTCATAAGCCAAACGGATGATGCTTTTCAGCCAAAAGGAAAGAGGTAGCCGTTTAAATACAGGCTTGATCCTGACCAAGGCCTGACTAAATGCTTGAACATCTGGGACATCTGCCAGACGTTTGTGTAAAAGAATAGACCAAGCAAATATTTGTCCTTTTAACAAACTAGCTGATAAACCCTTCTCCAATCCTTCTTGGAGAAAAGACAATATTCTTGGAATCCTAATCTTACTCCATGAGTAACCATTGGATTCACACCAATAAAAATATTTGCACCAAATCTTATGATAAATCTTCCTGGTGACAGGCTTTCTAGCTTGAATCAGGGTATCAATGACCGACTCAGAGAAACCACGCTTTGATAGAATCAGGCGTTCAATCTCCAAGCAGTCAGACGCAGAGAAATTAGATTTGGATGCTTGAATGGACCTTGGATTAGAAGGTCCTGCCTCATTGGCATAGACCACGGTGGAACTGATGACATGTCCACTAGGTCTGCATACCAAGTCCTGCGTGGCCACGCAGGTGCTATCAGAATCACTGAAGCCCTCTCCTGCTTGATTCTGGCAACCAGACGTGTAAGGAGAGGAAACGGTGGAAATACATAGGCCGGATTGAAGGACCAGGGTACTGCTAGAGCATCTATCAGTACCGCCTGGGGATCCCGGGACCTGGACCCGTAACAAGGAAGTTTGGCATTCTGTTGGGACGCCATCAGATCCAATTCTGGTGTGCCCCATAGCTGAGTCAGCTGGGCAAATACCTCCGGATGGAGCTCCCACTCCCCCGGATGAAAAGTCTGACTTGGGAAATCCGCCTCCCAGTTCTCTACTCCTGGGATATGGATTGCTGAGAGATGGCAAGAGTGATCCTCCGCCCATCGGATTATTTTGGTCACCTCCATCATCGCTAGAGAACTCGGTGTTCCTCCTTGATGATTGATATAAGCTACAGTCATGATGTTGTCTGACTGAAATCTGATGAATTTGGCCGTAGCAAGCTGAGGCCATGCCTGAAGCGCATTGAATATTGCTCTGTTCTAGAATGTTTATCCGGAGGAGTGTTTCCTCCTGAGACCATAAACCCTGTGCTTTCAGGGAGTTCCAGACTGCACCCCAGCCTAGTAGGCTGGCATCTGTCGTTACTATGAACCACTCTGGCCTGCGGAAACACATTCCCTGAGACAGGTGGTTCTGAGACAACCACCAGAGAAGAGAATCTCTGGTCTCATGGTCCAGATTTATTTGAGGAGATAAATCTGCATAATCCCCATTCCACTGTTTAAGCATGCATAGTTGCAGTGGTCTGAGGTGTAGGCGGGCAAAAGGATCTATGTCCATTGCCGCTACCATGAGTCAGATTACCTCCATGCACTGAGCCACTGATGGCCGAGGAATGGAATAAAGAGCTCGGCAAGTGGTTAAGAGTTTTGATTTTCTGACCTCCGTCAGAAATATTTTCATTTCTACCGAGTCTATCAGAGTCCCTAGGAAGGAAACTCTTGTGAGAGGGAAGAGAGAACTCTTATGTTCACCTTCCACCCGTGAGATCTCAGAAAAGCCAACACAATGTCCGTGTGAGACATGGCTAATTGGAAAGTCGAAGTCTGAAATAAGATGTCGTCTAGATAAGGTGCCACTGCTATGCCCCGCGGCCTTAGCACCGCCAAAAGGGACCCTAGCACTTATGTGAAAATTCTGGGAGCAGTGGCCAACCCGAAGGGAAGGGCACCGAACTGGAAATGCCTGTCCAGAAAGGCAAATCTGAGGAATTGATGATCTCTGTGAATAGGGATGTGTAGATACGCATCCTGTAAATCCACGGTAGTCATATATTGACCCTCCTGGATCATTGGTAGAATGGTCAGAATAGTCTCCATCTTGAATGATGGTACTCTTAGGAATTTGTTTAGAATTTTGAGATCCAAGATTGGTCTGAAAGTTCCCTCTTTTTTGGGAACCACAAACAGGTTTGAGTAAAACCCTAGCCCTTGTTCCTCTTTTGGAACTGGGCGGATCACTACCATGGTATGTAGGTCTTCTACACAGCGTAAGAACGCCTCTCTCTTCGTCTGGTTTGCAGACAATTGAGAAATGTGAAATCTCCCCCTTGGGGGGAGTCTTTGAAGTCCAGAAGATATCCCTGTGACACAATTTTTAAAGCCCAGGAATCGTGAACATCTCTTGCCCAAGCCTGAGCGAAGAGAGTCTGCCCCCTACTAGATCCGGTCCCGAATTGGGGGCTACCCCTTCATGCTGTCTTGGAGGCAGCTGCATGCTTCTTGGCCTGTTTACCCTTGTTCCAAGCCTGGTTAGGTCTCCAGACTGACTTGGATTGGGCAAAATTTCCCTCTTGCTTTGCAGCAGAGGAAGCTGAAGTGGGACCACCCTTGAAGTTCCGTAAGGAACGAAAATTATTTTGTTTGGTCCTCATTTTATTTGTTTTATCCTGAGGGAGGGCATGGCCTTTCCCTCCAGTGATGTCTGAAATAATCTTTCAGTTCAGGCCCGAATAGGGTCTTTCCTTTGAAAGGGATATTCAAAAGTTTTGATTCTGATGACACATCCGCAGACCAGGACTTAAGCCATAACGCTCTGCGTGCTAAAATGGCAAAACCTGAATTATTAGCCGCTAATTTAGCCAGTTGGAAAGCGGCATCTGTAATGAAAGAATTAGCCAACTTAAGGGCCTTAATTCTGTCCATAATCTCCTCTAATGGAGTCTCCATCTGAAGAGCCTCTTCTAGAGCCTCAAACCAGAAAGCAGCTGCAGTAGGTACAGGAACAATGCACGCAATAGGTTGGAGAAGAAAACCTTGATGAACAAAAATTTTCTTCAGGAGACCCTCTAATTTTTTATCCATAGGATCTTTGAAAGCACAACTGTCTTCAATAGGTATAGTTGTACGCTTTGCCAGAGTAGAAATAGCTCCCTCCACCTTAGGAACTGTCTGCCACGAGTCCCGCATGGTGTCCGATATGGGAAACATTTTCTTAAAAACAGGAGGGGGAGCGAACGGAATACCTGGTCTATCCCACTCCTTAGTAACAATATTCACAATCCTCTTAGGGACTGGAAAAACATCAGTGTAAACAGGAACCTCTAAATATTTGTCCATTTTACACAATTTCTCTTGGACCACTATAGGGTCACAATCATCTAGAGTCGCTAATACCTCCCTGAGCAATAAGCGGAGGTGTTCAAGCTTAAATTTAAAGGCCGTCATATCAGAATCTGTCTGAGGGAGCGTCTTTCCTGAATCAGAAATGTCTCCCTCAGATAACAAATCCCTTATCCCTACCTCAGAACATTGTGAGGGTATATCGGATACGGCTACTAAAGCGTCAGACGGCTCAGCATTTGTTCTTAACCCAGAGCTGTCACGCTTTCCTTGCAAACCAGGCAGTTTAGATAAAACCTCAGTGAGGGTTGTATTCATTCACAATTCTGCTGTCGCCTACCTGCCCTTAGGGGTTGAAATTGGGGGAATAAAGCTTCGTTTTGGCTCCAAAACTGCTTCAGGACCCTCCTGTGTTGAAGCTTGCTATCCAGAAGTAAAAACAAATGTGCAACTAAGGCGCAAAATTAGGCCCCGCCGACCTCATACACGATGTCTGAGGGACCTTAAATTAACACCTCAAGTGTTAAAAACATAGCCATGTGGTATAAAAACCTTCCAGTATAAGCCAAGTGAACCCCTAAATAAAAGTCCCAATAAAACGTTTTTCTCAAATCTATCAAAAATGTCTGTTTAAAACCTATAAGTGTCAACTAGCAGTAACTTAGGGTAGTATTATAAGCTTGCATAAGGGCTAAGTGTCTGATTAAAGCTTCCCCTTCCCCTCATGGGGATAATGTCAGCCCTTTTCTTGAAATATCCTTGTCTTTCTAGAAAAATTGACTGAACCTACCTCATTGCAGTAGAGACTGCAAAACCGTTCCTCAGCTGAAGTTTCCTGTACTCTTCAGCCTCAGTGGGAACAGCAATGGATCTTAGTTACCAAATGCTAAGATCATCATCATCCTCCTTGCAGAAATCTTCATCCCTTTTCTGCCTGAGAGTAAATAGTACACACTGGTACCATTTAAAATAACAAACTTTTGCTTGAGAAAATAAAAACTAACATTTTTGTCACCACACTCACTCTGCCCTTCCTAGTACTTAGAGTAGGCAAAGAGAATGACTGGGGGGTGGAGCTAAGGGAGGAGCTATATAGACAGCTCTGCTGTGGGTGCTCCCTTTGCCACTTCCTGTAGGGAAGGAGAATATCCCAGAAGTATGGATGAATCCGTGGACTCGATACATCTTACAAGAGAAAAGCTCAATTTTCGTCTCATCACTCCAAATGACTTTGTGCCAGAAGGTTTGAGGCTTGTCTCTGTGCTGTTTGGCGTATTGTAAGCGGGATACTTTGTGGCATTTGCGTAGTAATGGCTTTCTTCTGGCGACTCGACCATGCAGCCCATCTTTCTTAAAGTGCCTCCTTATTGTGCATCTTGAAACAACCACACCACATGTTTTCAGAGTCCTGTATTTCACCTGAAGTTATTTGTGGGTTTTTCTTTGCATCCCGAACAATTTTCCTGACGGTTGTGGCTGAAATTTTATTTGGTCTACCTGACAACAGAACCCCTCATTTTCCACTTCTTGATTAGTTTGAACACTGCTGATTGGCATTCTCAATTCCTTGGATATCTTTTTATATCCCTTTCCTGTTTTCTACAGTTCAACTACCTTTTCCCGCAGATCCTTTGACAATTCTTTTGCTTTCCCCATGACTCAGAATCCAGAAACATAAGTGCAGCACTGGATGTAAGATGCAAGGGTCTGTCAGGAGTCCAGAAACTCATTGACCTTTTATACACACACACGAATTACAAGCAAACAGATCACAGGTGAGGATGATTACTTTTAATAGCCATTCAAACCCCTTTGTGTCAACTTGTGTGCATGTTATTAGGCCAAAATCACCAGGGTATGTAAACTTTTGATCAGGGTCATTTGGGTAGTTTCTGTTGTCATTATGATTTAAAGAGTAAACACAGTTGATTGATAATAAATGGCTTCAGCCAAACACAAACCATGAGTGAAAGAAAAGTTTTTGTGTTATTCATATTCTCTGAAAAATGGCCAAGAAATCATAAATTCTGCCAGGGTATGTAAACTTATGAGCACAACTGTATATATATGTGTGTGTGTGTGTATTTCATGTAATTGGCAAGAGTCCATGAGCTAGTGACATATGGGATATACAATCCTACCAGGAGGGGCAAAGTTTCCCAAACCTCAAAATGCCTATAAATACACCCCTCACCACACCCACAATTCAGTTTTACAAACTTTGCCTCCTATGGAGGTGGTGAAGTAAGTTTGTGTTGATATGCGCTTCTCAGCATTGTTGAAGCCCGATTCCTCTCAGAGTACACAAATTGTCAGAGGTACGTGAAGGGAGTATCACTTATTTGAATAAGATGATTTCCCTAACGGGGGTCTATTTCATAGGTTCTCTGTTATTGGTCGTAGAGATTCATCTCCTACCTCCCTTTTCAGATCAACGATATACTCTCAATTTACCATTACCTCTACTAATAACTGTTTTAGTACTGGTTTGGCTATCTGCTATATGTGGATGGGTGTCTCAGCTATGGTTGGGCACTTTATGCATTTATATAAAGTTCTAAATATATGTATTGTACTTCTATTTGCCATGAGTCAGTTTCATATTTGGGGAATATAAACATTTTTTTTTTTTTTAAGAAATGTATTTCTTACCTGGGGTTTAGTCTTTTTTTCAATTGACTACTTCTTGCAAATTGCGGGTGGTATTAGGCCCACGGGTGCGTCAAATGCTAAACTTTATTGCGTCATTCTTGGCGTGAAAATATTTTTGGTGCGAAAAAATTCATCTGACACAACTTCGTCATTTCCGGCGTCATACTTGACGCCAAGACCTTTCTCATGGTTGCGTCATTAGTGACGCGAGTGTCATTTCCGGTTATTTTTTGCGCCAAAAAAGTTTGTTACTTTGTGCGTCATACTTGGCACCAAACTTTTTAATTATTTCAATACCCCATGAATGTTTGCCTCTTGCTTTTTACTCTATCAGAGGGCTATGTTATTTGCATTTTTTCCCATTCCTGAAACTGTCATATAAGGAAATAGATCATTTTGCTTTATATGTTATTTTTCCTCTTACATTGTGCAAGATGTCTCAATCTGATCCTGTCTCAGAAGTTTCTGCTGGAACATTGCTGCCTGACATCAGTTCTACCAAAGCTAAGTGCATTTGTTGTAAAATTGTAGAAATTATTTCGCCGAATGTCATTTGTAATATTTGTCATGATAAACTTTTACATGCAGATAGTGTATCCATCAGTAATAGCACATTGCCAGTTGCAGTTCCTTCAACTTCTAATGTGCATGATACACCTGTAAATTTTAAAGAATTTGTTTCTGATTCTATCCTGAAGGCTTTGTCTGCATTTCCACCTTCTAATAAACATAAAAGGTCTTTTAAAACTCATTTAGTTGATGAAATTTCAAATGACCAACAACATAATAATTTATCCTCTTCTGATGAGGATCTGATACAGAAGATCCTTCCTCAGACATTGACACTGATAAATCTACTTATTTATTTAAAATAGAGTATATGCGTTCTTTATTAAAAGAAGTGTTAATTATTTTGGATATTGAAGTAACCAGTCCTATTGACGTTCAATCTAATAAACGTTTAGATTCTGTTTTTAAACCTCCTGTGGTTTCTCCAGGGGTTTTTCCTATTTCGGAGGCTATTTCTGATATGATTTCTAGGGAATGGAATAAGCTAGGTACTTATTTTATTCCTTTTTCAAGGTTTAAAAAATTGTATCCTTTACCAGCAAAATCTATAGAGTTTTGGGAAAAAAATCCCCAAAGTTGATGGGGCTATTTCTACTCTTGCTAAACGTACCACTATTCCTATGGAAGATAGTACTTCCTTTAAGGATCCTTTAGATAGGAAGCTTGAATCTTATCTAAGGAAGGACTATTTATATTCAGGTCATCTTCTCAGACCTGCAATTTCTTTGGTTGAAGTTGCAGCTGCATCAACTTTCTGGTTGGAGAATTTAGTGCAACAAGAATTGGTTCCTGACATATCTAGCATTATTCGCTTACTGCAACATGCTAATCATTTTATTTGTGATGCCATTTTTGATATTATCAAAATTGATGTTAGATCTATGTCTTTAGCTGTATTAGCTAGAAGAGCTTTGTGGCTTAAATCTTGGAATGCTGATATGACATCTAAATCTAGATTACTATCTTTCTTTCAAAGGTAATAATTTATTTGGTTCTCAGTTGGATTCTATTATTTCAACTGTCACTGGGGGAAGGAATTTTTCTGCCTCGGGATAAAAAAACCTAAGGGTAAATCTAAGGCATCTAACCGTTTTCGTACCTTTCGTAAGAATAAGGAACAAAAACTCAATCCTCCCCCAAAGGAATCTGCTTCCAATTGGAAGCCTTCCTCAAATTGGAATAAATCCAAGCCATTTAGGAAACCAAAGTCAGCCCCTAAGTCCGCATGAAGGTGCGGCCCTCATTCCAGCTCAGCTGGTAGGGGGCAGATTAAGGTTTTTCAAGGATATTTGGATAAAATCTGTCCAAAATCATTGGATTCAGAGCATTGTCTCTCAAGGGTATCGAATAGGATTCAGAGTAAGACCTGTGAGAAGATTTTTTTTTTCTCTCGCGTATCTCAGTAAATCCAGTAAAAGCTCAGGCTTTCCTGAAGTGTGTTTCAGACCTGGAGTCTTCAGGGGTAATCATGCCAGTTCCTCCTCAGGAACACGGTTTGGGGTTTTATTCAAACCTATTCATTGTACCAAAGAGAGAAAAATTTCAGACCAGTTCTGGATCTGAAAATTTTGAATCGTTATGTAAGAGTACCAACTTTCAAGATGGTGACTATAAGGACTATTCTGCCTTTTGTTCAGCGAGGACATTATATGTCCACAATAGACTTGCAGGATTCATGCCTTCATATTCAGATTCATCCAGAACACTATCAGTTTCTGAGATTCTCTTTTCTAGACAAGCATTACCAATATGTTGCTCTTCCATTTGGCCTAGCAACAGCTCCAAGAATCTTTTCAAAAGTTCTAGGTGCCTTACTATCTGTAATCAGTGAACAGGGTATTGCGGTGTTTCCTTATTTGGATGATATCTTGGTACTAGCGCAGTATTTACGTACTGCAGAATCTCACACGAATCAACTAGTGTTGTTTCTTCAGAAACATCGTTGGAGGATCAATTTACCATAAAGTTTCTTGATTCCTCAGACAAGGGTCACCTTTTTAGGCTTCCAGATAGATTCAGTGTCCATGACTGTCTCTAACAGACAAGAGACGTTTAAAATTGGTTGCAGCCTGCCGGCACCTTCAGTCTGTTATTCCCTTCAGTGGCTATGTGCATGGAAGTTTTAGGTCTCATGACTGCAGCATCGGACGCGATTCCCTTTGCTCGTTTTCACATGAGACCTCTACAGCTTTGTATGCTGAATCAATGGTGCAGGGATTATACGAAGATATCACAATTAATATCCTTGAATCCCAATGTACGACACTCTCTGACATGGTGGATAGATCACCATCGTTTAATTCATGGGGCTTCTTTTGTTCGGCCAACCTGGACTGTGATCACAACAGATGCGAGTCTTTCAGGTTGGGGAGCTGTTTGGGGATCTCTGACAGCACAAGAGGTTTGGAAATCTCAAGAGGTGAGATTACCAATAATTATTTTAGAACTCCGTGCATCCTTCAGGATGGTTTGGATAAGGGTTTGTCTGCAAGTTCCTTGCAAGGACAAATCTCTGCTCTTTCTGTTTTATTTCACAGAAAGATTGCTATACTTCCTGATATACACTGTTTTGTACAGGCTTTAATTCCGTATTAAGCCTGTTATTAAATCAATTTCTCCTCCTTGGAGTCTTAATTTGGTTCTGAAGGCTTTACACGCTTCTCCATTTGAACCTATGCATTCTTTAGACATTAAACTACTTTCTTGGAAAGTGTTGTTTCTTTTGGCCATGTCTTCTGCTAGAAGAGTTTCTGAGTTGTCTGCTCTTTCTTGTGAGTCTCCTTTTCTGATTTTTTTATCAGGATAAGGCAGTTTTGCGGACTTCTTTTCAATTTTTACCTAAGGTTGTGAATTCTATCAACATTGATAAAAAGGTGTTTAAAATTCTGAAATTTATTTCACAAAAATGTTAAAAATATATCACAAGCTCCTCATAAAACATATACAATATTAAAAAAGTCATGGATCCATGTTACAATAATCAAGGTTAAAAAGATTGACAAAAATACTTGAAAAATACACTTGAAAAATGGATGATGAAAGGTTAGCCTGGTGTGCCGAGTGTTCTGTAGAAGAGTGTGCACTTAGGTTTATTCAAAGTACATAGTAAATTCTCCCGGGGTTGTTAACAGTTAGTTCTTGTCCAAGAAAATAGTGACAAAAAACAGTGTCTTACTCGGTGTCCAATTAAAATAGTGTTCAATAAAATAGTAGAAAATGAAGAATGTGATCACTTGATATAAAAAATGAAAAATTCAAAAGTGAAAAAAGATAACAAGTTAAAAATAGTGATTTTGCAAAAAATTCCACAAAAATATATTCCACAAAAATAAAAAGTGGAAAAAATTAGAAAATTAATGAAATCCTCCAAAAATGTGTGAAAAGCAAACATGAACAAAAATACTCAAATACATTATGGAATGCTGAGTGTCTGTAAATCCAATATATCCAAAGTGATAAAGTGATTTCAGTGCAATGGAAAAGTGGCTGAGTGTTGATGCTGTACAAACAAATTGAATTGTATATAAAAACCTGTAAAAGAAAACAAACAATACTATAACATATACCAACTGTTAAGTTCATATATCAGTATTAAGCTTACTCAGATCAGTCGACACGTTTCGGCCATATACTCCTGGCCTTTATCAAGAAGAGTCTTGATAAAGGCCAGGAGTATATGGCCGAAACGCACGCATACATACATACATACATACATACATACATACATACATACATACATACACACATACATACACACATACATACACACATACATACACACATACATACACACATACATACACACATACATACACACATACATACACACATACATACACACATACATACACACATACATACATACACACATACATACATACACACATACATACATACACACATACATACATACACACATACATACATACATATACACACACATACATACATATACACACACATACATACATATACACACACACATACACACACACATACACACACACATACACACACACATACACACATACATACATACACACACATACACACACACATACACACACACATACGTGTGTGTATATATATATATATTATATCTCTCTTTAAACATAGAGGTGCACTCCTACAATTCCAAATTGTTTACCATCCGTGCTAGCTGTCCCAAAATAATATACAATTAATCTTAGAAAGGATTGAAAAGCAGTAACTATCAATCAAAGGAGGACAATGGTCAAACAGTGATATCAAACATGTATTACTACTATGCAGTCTTGCAATTCCAGACAGTCTATTCTCCACCCTATTTCCAAAAAGCAAAATTCACCATAAAATGTGAAATTAACAATCTAACACTATAGTTTCTGTGAGATGATTGCACTGAAACTGGAGATCACCACAAAATGCTTGTAGTTTACATATGTTCTTATTATAAGATTTATATACTCAAGGTTCACACCAAACTTATATCTTTTAATATTCCTCTTATAACAAAAAGAGTACAGCTATATGTGAGAATTAATTCAAATAATAAGCCAAATCTTCTTAAACTACCAATCTGTCCTGTGTAACTTATGTACCTAAAAAAACGCTACAATACCTAGCAGCTACCAAGCTTGTAAAAGCTAAATAAAAAGTATATCAGGTATATACCAAACTTATCACTTTAAACATTACAATTGCCGCAAATGCTAAGCAGCAGTAAATAGATGCTTCACAAGTGAAAAGTATGGGGCCCCAATACTATTGTTGATCATGTATAGTCTCTGAGACCAGGCACTTAGTTTATAAAACACGCTCTGGTATGATATTCCCAAAGGCTGAGCTGTTAATTCCACTAAGATATGCAGACAGCCACTTCTTCCTTCCAATATTGGCTATTGCCGCTATCAGTCACTTTGCATCAGAGAAGTTCAACAAGCCAAATGATTTAGCAATAGAAAATGCAGCTGTCCCTTCAGACTGCTCAGAGTCCATGTAGTGTGTTTAAACATCCGGAACCGTGTGCAGTATTACAAGACTTACAAGCCAAACCTACCATAATAACAACACATTTTCTTCCGCAAGATAGCGTAACCAATTACCGGTACCTGTTACAACATGCGGTTTGTTGCCTTTAAAGTTCGGCAGTAGGTTGGCGTCTTCACTTGTAAGCGGGACTTCGCTGGTGGTTTCTCCTAGTACTCCGTCCACACAGCCATTGTAATCACTGTTACGTCAGCAACCGCAGACAATAGTTTCTGCCATTATTGGGTGTAGCCATTTATCACTAAACACACTGAGCAAGGAGTCCATGTCTGGTTAACCCTTTTTCCCTCAGGGAGACTTAAAGGTACAGTTTAGTCAAAAATAAACATTCAGATAGGGAATTTAATTTTAAACAACTTTCCAATTTACTTTTATCATCAATTTTGCTTTGTTCTCTTTGTATTCTTAGTTGAAAGCTAAACCTATGAGGTTCATATGCTAATTTCTTAGCCTTTGAAGGCTGCCTCTTATCTGAATGCATGTTGACATTTTTTCACAACTAGAGAGCGTTCGTTCGTGTGCTATATAGATAACATTGTGCTCACGCCTGTGGAGTTACCTAGGATTGGCTAAAATGCAAGTCTGTCAAAAGAAATGAAATAAGGGGGCAGTTTGCAGAGGCTTATATACAAGATAATCACAGAGGTAAAAAGTATTATATAGCAGTGTTGGTTATGCAAAACTGGGGAATGGGTTATAAAGGGGTTATCTATCTTTTTAAACAATACAAATTCTGGTGTAGACTGTCCCTTTAATACACACAGAGAAGAATACTCAAAGGAATGAACAACCAGCACAATTGTTAGACTGTTCTAATATAATGTGTGTGTGTGTGTGTATAAAGAGATCTTTGTGTGTGTCTTCTCATAAAATGTGTATATATTTCCATTACCTGCACAAATATATATATATATATATATATATATATATATATATATATATATATATATATATATATATATATATATATATATTGCTTCCATTATGAAGCTATAGATCTTACAATTGCTGAAATTGGTTTGAAATGTTAATTTTCTTATTTACTTGTTTACACACTTGTACAAGTGTACAGACTGATATATTATCCATCTGCTCATCTTGTCCTTTATGCTCTTTACCTTACAAGGAGATCTATACGGAGATATGCCTCGGGTCTCAATTCTTTGCTTCTTGGAACTGTTAGGAGCTTACAGTAGCCTTTTTGAACTTTGTTTTTCCCCTATTCTGTCCTCCATTCATTTTCTTGTGACTTATAATATATGGTTTATGTTCAGTTTATTTATTTGCTACTCATCTACAATATGAATGCTTCAGTTCAATACAGAAATCTGAGACACAGGCATGTGCCACAACTTTGTTGATGACTTGAGGTCACTTTTAACTACTGTTGCCATCAACACAGCTGAGATGCTGTTTAAACGTTTTAGTAGTATTTATTTTTTGTTTGCTAAAATACACCCAGCTGGCATTCTTTTTACTGGCACTGGTACCACATATATAATCTAGAACATAATTGCTGAATCAACATTTTTTTTTTGGTTTTTAACTTTTTATTCGTGTTATAAGCATATTTTGGAGAATGTTTAAAAATGTTTTATTCATAGTTTTAGTGCACAGTATTCTTTATATATAAGGGGAAAAAGGTTGATTCCTCTAAACCAGAGGTCCCGAGACCTAGTGCTAACTGGAACAAGTCAAAGCAGGATAGGAAATCTATCCCTACTACTAAAACTTCATGAAGGAGCGGCCTCGATCCAGAGGTAGGTTAAGCCTTTTTCAGGAGGTTTGGTTCCACTCTGTTCCAGATCCTTGAGTTCTAAATATAGTTTCCACAGTGTTATAGCATAGGATTCAGAACAAGGCCTCCCAGAGGAAAGTTTTCTGTCCAATGCTCCATGGAATCCTTTCAACGCTCAAGCCTTTCAGTCTTTTTCAGATCTGGAAACTATGGGAGTGATTGTGCCAGTTCCTTTGCAGGGACAGGGGATGATATTTTATACAAATCTCTTCATTGTTCCAAAGAAGGAAGGTGTTTTCAGATCCGTCCTGAATCTGGAAGCTGTGAACAAATTTTTAAGATTAAAAGATCTCACATTGGAAACTATTAGGACTATTCTGCCTTTTGTTCAGCAAGGGCAGTTTATGTCCACAAGCTATTTTTAGGATGCTTATCTTCATGTTTCAACCCACATCAACTTGATGGCAGGGAAATTTAACAGTCCTTAGACATAGATGTTTCTCTGATTCTGTGATTTGAAACCTTAATTCAAGCTTGTAAGCCTGGTACTAGGAAGATTTATCATAAGGTTTGGAAGGTCTTTATTTCTTGGTGTATAGATCATGGCTTTCTTGGCGTTCATTTAGAATTCCTAGGATTTTGCAGTTTTAGAGAATGGTCTGGATAAGGGCCTATCTACCAGTAAACTGAAGGTGCAGATTTCTGCTCAGTTTTTTCATTAGATGATTGATAATCTTCCTGATATTCATGGTTTTGTTCAGACTTTGGCCTGTAATCAAGCCAATTTCTCCTCCTTGGAATTTTAACTTGGTGTTAAAGGGACAGTCAAGTATAAATTAAACTTTCATTATTCAGATAGGACTTTTAATTTTAACTGACTTTCCAATTTAATTTTATCATCAAATTTGCTTTTTTCTCTTGGTATTCTTAGTTTAAACTACACATAGGTAGGCTCATATGCTAATTTCTAAGCCTTTGAGGGCTGCCTCTTATCACATGCTTTTTAAATCTCTTTTCAACACAGAGACAGAAAGTACACATGGGCTATATAGATAACACTGTGTTCAGGCACAGAGTTATTTAAGATCTATCACAATACAATGCTAAATTTAAGACAATAGATAGTAAACAGTCAGTTATGTGATCAGGGGGCTGGAAGAAGGTTCCTAGATACAAGGTAATCACAAAGGTAAAGTACATTAATATAACTGTTGGTTATGCAAAACTGGGGAATGAGTAATAAAGGGATTATCTATCTTTTAAAGCAATAACAATTCTATGGTTGACTGTCCCTTTAAGGTTTTGCAGGCTCATGCACCCATGCATTAGGTGGATGTTAAACTGCTTTTAGATTTCTCTTCTGCTAGAAGAGTTTGAGTTTTCAGTTCTTTCATATCAGGATAATGCAGTTTGAAGAAACAACTTTAGGCTCAAAGTCAAATTTAGACCATCAGCAGAGAGATTGTTGAAGCATTCTTAGGATTAGGACACAAAGTAGGAACATATTTTTTCATAATTTGGATGTTAGACCATTGAAATATTAGATTGCTGCTTCTAATGACTTTAGACATACTTGTAGTTTGTCCTTTTCTAGAACCAGAAAAGTGAACAGTTTCTGCTTTTTCTTTGGTCTCTTCATTGAAACTTTTGATTCACAAGGCTTGGAGGCAGGTCAGCCTCCATCACAACAGATTACTACTAATTTTACTAGTCAAAAAATAGGGAGAGGGAAAGAGGTATTATTAATGGCACACTCATTTACAAGAGCATAGATTACTAAATCGAAAAGGGTGTAGGACTACTAATTCAGAATAAAATATAACCTTTATTAATACATTATAAAAAGCATGATATTGTGGTAATATGTACAATATTATATACAAAACAGAGCAGGTAAAATAGGGGGAAAAACAAATATGTTCAAGTAGTGTATTAAAATAGGCAAGCAGATACTAAAGATGTTATCTATGCCCCTTTTACTTGCTAGTGTTTAGATGGGGATGATAAAAAAAAAAATCATCCAATAAGTTCTATAAGTAAGAAGAAAAGAGGAAGAATATAAAAACGTGTTTAGAGAGAAAAAACACTTGGCGCACACTTCTCCTATACTGGGAGTTATATAAACATAAGTCAAAAATATTGAG
The DNA here is from genome assembly GCF_027579735.1 of Bombina bombina. Taxonomy (NCBI): domain Eukaryota; kingdom Metazoa; phylum Chordata; class Amphibia; order Anura; family Bombinatoridae; genus Bombina; species Bombina bombina. The sequence continues at coordinate 598,691,350 of NC_069504.1, forward strand.
GATTTTAAGTGTATATATGTATGTATGTGTGTGTGTGTGTATGTATATATGTGTGTGTGTGTGTATGTATATATATATATATATATATATATATATATATATGTATGTATGTATGTATGTATGTATATGTATGTATATCTATATATATATCTATATATATCCCTTTAAAATTATAAGCTACCTGTTTAGTAGTCTAGAGATCTACAGTGTAAGAACGAGGAGTAGCAGATGTAATGCTGCACTACGTTACGTATTGCAACTGCCAGGGATAGTATATATTTATCATATAAATGTTTAGCAGACAGCCCCCACTAAGTACCAGAGGCCTTTGCAGTTAGTAACTGTTCTATAGGTATTAGGGCTGTAATGTCGATTAAGACCAATAAAAATAGGCTATATTTGCAGAAAGGTTGGGAATATATCACTCTCGATTCTCTTACAGCCTACCTAGAGTGTAGTCTACAGATCTACAGTATACAAACAGGGAGCGGTAGGAGTTGCATTGCGTTATGACACCTGCCAGAGGTAAAATGTATAAAAAAATTACGGCAATGTTTAACACAACAAAACCCCCACTAGGTAGACAATGCTAATTGTGATCCGTAACTGTTCCATAGGTGCTAAAATGCCAGTTAAGGCCAACAAATCATACACAAATAAGTTTTAAGTTAAACTAAATTAGTCTAATAATGTATAGGAGAAGTAGTGCGAACACCTAACGGGCGTTTCACCGACTGCTTTATCAAAGCTAGGTCAGTTGCCACTTCTTGGGCTTCCAAGAATGAGACTTCTGTTGACCAAATTTGCAAGGCAGCTACTTGGTCTTCCTTGCATAATTTTACTAAATTCTACCATTAAAAAATAAAAATGTATGCCGTGTTTGGGTTTTAGTGAGGTTGTGCATTTAGTTTTTCCTTGAAATAGATGTTTCTTAATCCCTCCCTTTGTCAGGTGTCGACAACCTTGGCACCAGAGATATTTTGGAACTACATTTCCCATATTGTGCAGGTAGCCTAAAGAGTCTCAGCATCATGGGAAATGTAGTTCCAAAACATCTGGGGTGCCAAGGTTGCTGACCCCTGCTCTTACTCGTAGACTCCATAGATTGGGTATTAGTTCCCAGGAGTAATTGTTTGTAGACTCACCACCTGTATGAAAGAAAACCATAATTTTATGCTTACCTGATAAATTCATTTTTTTAGTGGTGGTGGTAAGAGTACACAAGACCCAACCCTATGTTTTTTATGGTTAGTTTTTTTTTTTTTTTTTTCCTTGAGCACATCTCTTCCCCCCCCCCCCCCCCGCTATTTTTGGTTATTCCATTTTCTTACCTCCATTTTGCTTGGCTATACATTAGACTGAGGTACCTGTGAGGTGGGAGGGCTTATGAGGTCATGGGGTTTGGGAATCTTTGCTTCCAAGTGGTAAGGAAGAGTAATTCCCAGGAGTAATAGTTTGTAGACTCTCACCACCATGAAATAATTTATCAGGTAAACCTACATTTCTTTTAAATAGTTTCAATGCAAAAAAAATATAATAGAAATGTTGTCTTTCTTTACTAAGATATATAGAGTCCATGACGTCATTCAATTAATAGTGGGAATATCACTCCTGGCTAGCAGGAGGCGGCAAAAAGCACCACAGCAAAGCTGTTAAGTGTCTCTCCCCTACCAATAATTAGGGATGGGCGAATGTGTTTATATCCGAATTCGAATGTTAGAACGAATGTTATTGTAGAAATTTGATTTACATAATAGAATGTTGATAAGAATGAATATTCTTAAAAATTCAATTTTCGAATGTTATTTACAGTTTTTGAATGTCACATTCGAATGTCACATTGGAATATCACATTCGAATTCGAATATTCCATTTATAAAACACAATTGTAGACTAGAAACACTATTTCTTTCATGTAATTAGCAAGAGTCCATGAGCTAGTGACGTATGGGATATACATTCCTACCAGGAGGGGCAAAGTTTCCCAAACCTTAAAATGCCTATAAATACACCCCTCACCACACCCACAATTCAGTTTTTACAAACTTTGCCTCCGATGGAGGTGGTGAAGTAAGTTTGTGCTAGATTCTACGTTGATATGCGCTCCGCAGCAAGTTGGAGCCCGGTTTTCCTCTCAGCGTGCAGTGAATGTCAGAGGGATGTGAGGAGAGTATTGCCTATTTGAATGCAGTGATCTCCTTCTACGGGGTCTATTTCATAGGTTCTCTGTTATCGGTCGCAGAGATTCATCTCTTACCTCCCTTTTCAGATCGACGATATACTCTTATATATACCATTACCTCTGCTGATTCTCGTTTCAGTACTGGTTTGGCTTTCTACAAACATGTAGATGAGTGTCCTGGGGTAAGTAAATCTTATTTTCTGTGACACTCTAAGCTATGGTTGGGCACTTTGTTTATAAAGTTCTAAATATATGTATTCAAACATTTATTTGCCTTGACTCAGAATGTTCAACTTTCCTTATTTTTCAGACAGTCAGTTTCATATTTGGGATAATGCATTTGAATTAATCATTTTTTCTTACCTTCAAAAATTTGACTCTTTTTTTTCCTGTGGGCTGTTAGGCTCGCGGGGGCTGAAAATGCTTCATTTTATTGCGTCATTCTTGGCGCGGACTTTTTTGGTGCAAAAATTATTTTCCGTTTCCGGCGTCATACGTGTCGCCGGAAGTTGCGTCATTTTTTGACGTTATTTTGCGCCAAAAATGTCGGCGTTCCGGATGTGGTGTCATTTTTGGCGCCAAATAATGTGGGCGTCTTATTTGGCGCTAAAAAATAAGGGCGTCGCTTTTGTCTCCACATTATTTAAGTCTTATTTTTTCATTGCTTCTGGTTTGACGAAGCTTGTTCTTTGGCATTTTTTTCCCATTCCTGAAACTGTCATTTAAGGAATTTGATCAATTTTGCTTTATATGTTGTTTTTTTCTCTTACATATTGCAAGATGTCTCACGTTGCATCTGAGTCAGAAGATACTACAGGAAAATCGCTGTCTAGTGCTGGAGCTACCAAGCTAAGTGTATCTGCTATAATTTTTGGTATCTGTTTCTCCAGCTGTTTGTATTGCATGTCATGACAAACTTATTAATGCAGATAAAATTTCCTTTAGTACTGTTACATTACCTGATGCTGTTCCGTCAACATCTAATTTTCAGAGTGTTCCTGATAAACATAAGAGATTTTATTTTTTAAATCCATTAAGAAGGCTATGTCTGTTATTTCTCCTTCTAGTTTACATAAAAGTCTTTTAAAACTTCTCTTTTTTCAGATGAATTTTTAAATGAACATCATCATTCTGATACTGATAATGGTTCTTCTGGTTCAGAGGTTTCTGTCTCAGAGGTTGATGCTGATAAATCTTTGTATTTGTTCAAGATGGAATTTATTCGTTCTTTACTTAAAGAAGTCTTAATTGCATTAGAAATAGAGGATTCTGGTCCTCTTGATACTAAATCTAAACGTTTAAATAAGGTTTTTAAATCTCCTGTAGTTATTCCAGAAGTGTTTAATCTCCCTGATGCTATTTCTGAAGTAATTTCCAGGGAATGGAATAATTTGGGTAATTCTTTTACTCCTTCTAAACGTTTAAGCAATTATATCCTGTGCCATCTGACAGATTAGAGTTTTTTGGGACAAAATCCCTAAGGTTATGGGGCTGTCTCTACTCCTGCTAAATGTGCTACTATTCCTACGGCAGATAGTAATTCATTTAAGGATCCTTTAGATAGGAAAATTGAATCCTTTCTAAGAAAAGCTTACTTATGTTCAGGTAATCTTCTTAGACCTGCTATATTTTTAGCGGATGTTGCTGCAGCTTCAACTTTTTGGTTAGAAGCTTTAGCGCAACAAGTAACAGATCATAATTTTATAGCATTATTATTATTCTATAACATGCTAATAATTTTATTTATTATGATACCATCTTTTGATATCATTAGAGTTGATGTCAGGTATATGTCTCTAGCTATTTTAGCTAGAAAAGCTTTATGGATTAAACTTGGAATGCTGATATGTCTTCTAAGTCAACTTTGCTTTCCTTTTCTTTCCAGGGTAATAAATTATTATTTCAACTGTTTCTGGAAGGAAGGGAACTTTTTTACCAAAGGATAAAAAATCTAAGGTAAATTTAGGTCTAATAATCATTTTTGTTCCTTTCCTCACAATAAGGAACAAAAGTCTGATCCTTCATCCTCAGGAGCGGTATCAGTTTGGAAACTATTTCCAGTTTGGAATATATCCAAGCCTTATAGAAAACCTATAGCCAGCTCCTAAGTACCCATGAAGGTGCGGACCTTATTCCAGCTCAGCTGGTATGGGGCAGATTACGTTTTCTTCAAAGAAATTTTGATCAATTCCGTTCTCAATTTCTGGTTTCAGAACATTGTTTCAGAAAGGTACAGAATTGGCTTCAGTTAAGGCCTCCTGCTAAGAGATTTTTTTCTTTCCCGTGTCCCAGTTAACACAGCAAAGGCTCAGCATTTCTGAAATGTGTTTCAGATCTAGAGTTGGCTGGAGTAATTATGCCAGTTCCAGTTCTGGAACAGGGGCTGGGGTTTTATTTTATCTCTTCATTGTACCAAAGAAGGTCAATTCCTTCAGACCAGTTCCGGATCTATCAATATTGAATCGTTATGTAAGGATACCAACATTCAGTTTCTGTAGGACTGTCCTGCCTTTTGTTTAGCAAGGGCATTATATGTCTACAATAGATTTACAGGATGTGTATCTGCATATTCCGATTCATCCAGATCACTTTTAGTGTCTGAGATTCTCTCTTTAGACAAGCATTACCAGTTTTGTGGCTCTACCGTTTGGCCTAGCCTCAGTTCCAAGAATTTTTTTCAAAGGTTCTCGGTGCCCTTCTTTCTGTAATCAGAGAACAGGGTTTTGGTATTTCCTTATTGGACGATATCTGGGTACTTGCTCAGTCTTCTCATTTTCGAAGAATCTCATACGAATCGACTTGTGTTGTTTCTTCAAGTTCATGGTTGGAGGATCAATTTACCAATCAGTTCATTGATTCCTCAGACAAGGGTAACCTTTTTAGGTTTCTAGAATAGATTCAGTGTCTATGACTCTGTCCTTGTCAGACAAGAGAAGTTTAACATTGATTTCAGCTTGTCAAAACCTTCAGTCACAATCATTCCCTTTGGTAGCCTTATGCATGGAAATTTTAGGTCTTAGGACTGCCGCATCAGATGCGATCTCCTTTGCTCGTTTTCACATGCAACCTCTTCAGCTCTGTATGCTGAACCAATGGTGCAGGGATTACTCAAAGATATCTCAATTAATATCTTTAAACCGATTATACAACACTCTCTGACATGGTGGACAGATCACCATCGTTTAGTTCAGGGGGCTTCTTTGTTCTTCCGACCTGGACTATAATCTCAACAGATGCAAGTCTTACAGGTTGGGGAGCTGTGTGGGGGTATCTGACGGCACAAGGGGTTTGGGAATCTCAGGAGGTGAGATTTCCGATCAATATTTTGGAACTCCTTGCAATTTCAGAGCTCTTCAGTCTTGGCCTTTTCTGAAGAGAGAGTTGTTCATTTGTTTTCAGACAGACAATGTCACAACTGTGGCATACATCAATCATCAAGGAGGGACTCACAGTCCTCTGGCTATGAAAGAAGTATCTCGAATTTTGGTTTGGGCGGAATCCAGCTCCTGTCTAATCTCTGCGGTTCATATCCCAGGTATGGACAATTGGGAAGCGGATTATCTCAGTCGCTAAACGTTGCACCTGGGCGAATGGTCTTCACCCAGAGGTATTTCCTCAGATTGTTCAAATGTGGGAACTCCCAGAAATAGATCTGATGGCTTCTCATCTAAACAAGAAACTTCCCTGGTATCTGTCCAGATCCAGGGATCCTCGGGCGGAGGCAGTGGATGCATTATCTCTTCCTTACAAGTGTCATCCTGCCTATATCTTTCCGCCTCTAGTTCTTCTTCCAAGGGTATTCTCCAATATTCTAAAGGAATGCTCGTTTGTCCTGCTGGTAGCTCCAGCATGGCCTCACAGGTTTTGGTATGCGGATCTTGTCCGGATGGCCTCTTGCCAGCTGTGGACTCTTCCGTTAAGACCAGTCTTTCTGTCTCAAGGTTCTTTTTTCCATCAGGATCTCAAAACCTTAATTTTAAGGTGTGGAGTTTGAACGCTTGATTCTTGGTCAAAGAGGTTTCTCTGACTCTGTGATTGATACTATGTGACAGGCTCGTAAATCTGTATCTAGAGAGATATATTATAGAGTCTGGAAGACTTATATTTCTTCAGGATGGTTTAGATAAAGGTTTGTCCGCAAGTTTCTTGAAAGACAAATCTCTGCTCTTTCTGTTCTTTTTCACAGAAGGATTGCTAATCTTCCTGATATTCATTGTTTTGTACAAGCTTTGGTTCGTATAAAACCTGTCATTAAGTCAATTTCTCCTCCTTGGAGTTTGAATTTGGTTCTGGGGGCTCTTCAAGCTCCTCCTTTTGAACCCATGCATTCTTTGGTCATTATATTACTTTTTTGGAAAGTTTTGTTTCTTTTGGCCATCTCTTCTGCCAGAAGAGTCTCTGAATTATCTACTCTTTTTTGTGAGTCTCCTTTTCTGATTTTGCATCAGGATAAGGCGGTGCTGCGAACTTCTTTTGAATTTTTTACCTAAGGTTGTGAATTCTAACAACATTAGTAGAGAAATTGTGGTTCCTTCATTATGTCCTAATCCTATGAATTCTAAGGAGAAATCATTGCATTCTTTGGATGCTGTTAGAGCTTTGTAATATTATGTTGAAGCTATTAAGTCTTTCCGAAAGACTTCTAGTCTATTTGTCATCTTTTCCGGTTCTAGAAAGACCAGAAAGCTTCTGCCATTTCTTTGGCATCTTGGTTGAAATCTTTATTTCATCATGCCTATGTTGAGTTGGGTAACACTCCGCCTCAAAGGATTACAGCTCATTCTACTAGGTTAGTTTCTACTTCCTGGGCGTTTAAGAATGAAGCTTCGGTTGATCAGATTTGCAAAACAGCAACTTGGTCCTCTTTGCATACTTTTACTAAATTCTACCATTTTGATGTGTTTTCTTCTTCTGAAGCAGTTTTTGGTAGAAACGTACTTCAGGCAGTGGTTTCAGTTTGAATCTTCTGCTTATGTTTTTTCATTAAAAATTTTATTCTGGGTGTGGATTATTTTCAGCAGGAATTGGCTGTCTTTATTTTATCCCTCCCTCTCTAGTGACTCTTGTGTGGAAAGATCCACATCTTGGGTAATCATTATCCCATACGTCACTAGCTCATGGACTCTTGCTAATTACATGAAAGAAAACATAATTTATGTAAGAACTTACCTGATAAATTCATTTCTTTCATATTAGCAAGAGTCCATGAGGCCCGCCCTTTTTTGTGGTGGTTTTGATTTTTTTGTATAAAGCACAATTATTCCAATTCCTTATTTTATATGCTTTCGCACTTTTTTCTTATCACCCCACTTCTTGGCTATTCGTTAAACTGAATTGTGGGTGTGGTGAGGGGTGTATTTATAGGCATTTTAAGGTTTGGGAAACTTTGCCCCTCCTGGTAGGAATGTATATCCCATACGTCACTAGCTCATGGAATCTTGCTAATATGAAAGAAATAAATTTATCAGGTAAGTTCTTACATAAATTATGTTTTTGAATGTCACATTCAAATCGAATATCACATTTAAATCGAATGTCACATTCAAATATTACATTTATAAAACACAGTATTAGACTAGAAATACTATTTCAAATTCGAATGTGACATTCAAATTCGAATGTAGCATTCGAATATTACATTTATTAAACAGTTGTAGACTAGAAATACTATTTCAAATTCAAATGTCACATTCTAATTCAAATGTCATTTCGAATTCGAATGTCACATTTCGAAATTGAATGAATACATAGCTAAACATTCTATTATTCGAATGAATATTTTCGAATTTTATTGAAAAATTCGAAAACAAAAATTCGAATATAGAATGTTAGAATGTTATATAAACATTCGAAATTCGATTCCAACAAATGTATCAAAATTCATTTTAAATTTCGAATTTTTAGAAACATTCGCCCATCCCTACCAATAATCCCCAGTTATTCTCTTTGCCTCTGTCAATGGAGGAGGTGAAGTTTGGTGTTTAAAGAAATGAATTCCTTTTTCGGGTACTTTTTCTTGCAAGCAAGGATTTTGGTTTAGCTGAGTCCACGTCAATCTCTTCAGTAAAGTAGTGGTGGCTTTTAAACAGTTAGGAAGTTGTGAGGTAGTCCTTGCTTTGTTTTCTAACACATTGCTGCCCATGGTACAGAAAGCCCAGAGTTGGTTACTCTGTTTTCTTTTTCTACAGTTCTTTGTAAGGAGTATGTGTCCTTTCACGCCTTGTGAGCTGTCTTCCTGCCGGACAGCTAGACTGCAGGTAAGTGCTTTTCTCTTCTAGGTTTTGGAAACTTGCACTTCAGAAGAATGTCATATGAAGTTGATGGGGACATTTTTAAAATCCTTTTATACAGGATTTTCTTTGGCAGTGGGCAGGCACATTATGTAGAGACTAGGGGTTAATCTTCCTATTGTAACGTTTTTCCTCTTTGGGCTAATTTTGTTGAAATATTTTATGAGTATGTGTGTGGCTTATGTTTTATACAGGGATTTATGTATAAACTTTGACAGTTGGTTTTCTTTGCTTGCTTAGCTAGAACAGGCTGACAGACTGCTTGAGCGTAGGTTAAAATTAAGCTCCAGTGTTGTAGACAGAGGAAAACGCGCACCTTTTACTTGCTGCATAGTTTCCTCTCTGCCGGATATTCACGGAGCGGGGCGGCGTCATTGAATTTTTAGTCTCTTCAGTGTTTTTCTACTATATGATCGTTTGAGACTTCTGGCAGCAAAATTGTGTATGTTTTACGTTTAGGCACCTCAGCCTGTCTGAGGTGTAGGGGGCCTGATTGGTTTATTATTTCTCTTGTTAAGTGTGTTCAGTTCACGGGTCATCCATTACTTATGGGATATATTCTCCCCCCAACAGGAAGTTGCAAGAGGATCACCCAAGCAGAGCTGCTATATAGCTCCTCCCCTCACATGTCATACCCAGTCATTCTCTTGCAACGCTCAACAAAGGAGGTCGTGAGAGGAGATAGGAGTTTTTTACTTAATTCTTCAATCAAAAGTTTATTATTTTAAAATGGCACCGGAGTGTGCTGTTTTTTTCTCTCAGGCAGTATTTAGTAGAAGAATCTGCCTGCATTTTCTATGATCTTAGCAGACGTAATTAAGATCCACTGGCTGTTCTCGCACATTCTGAGGAGTGGGGTAACTTCAGAAAAGGGAATAGCATGTGGGGTCCCCCGCAAATGAGGTATGTGCAGTAAAAATTTATCTAGGAATGGAATTGACTAAGAAAACACTGCTGTTACCCATATGATGTAAGTACAGCCTTTAATGCAGTAGTGGCGACTGGTATCAGGCTGATAAATGTATGCACAGTTGAGTTATTTTCTAGGGACTAGAATTTGACTGAGAAAATACTGTTAATACTGAAATAATGTATGAGCCTTAACTGCAGTAGAAGCGACTGGTAGCAGGCTTAGTGATAACTTTGCATAACATTGGAAAAGTTTGTAAAACGTTTACTGGCATGTTATTCGTTTTGTGAGGTACTTTGGTGATAAATCTTTTTGGGCATGATTTTTTTCCATATGGCTAACGTATATTTCTGCATAGAAACCGTTATATCAGGTCTCCCACTGTTGTGATATGAGTGGGAGGGGCCTTTTTTTTAGCGCCTAGTTGCGCAGTTAAAATTCTAGCACAGTCTTCCTGCTTCTTCCTCCTTGATCCAGGACGTCTCCAGAGAGCTCAGGGGTCTTCAAAATTCATTTTTGAGGGAGGTAATCAGTCACAGCAGACCTGTGACAGTGTGTTTGACTGTGATAAAAGCGTTAAATCTTAAATAGATTATCCGTTTTTGGGTATTGAGGGGTTAATCATCCTTTTGCTAGTGGGTGCAATCCTCTGCTAATTACATACATTTTCTGTTAAAATTTGTTTGCTATAACTGAATTAGTTCATTGTTATTTCAACTGTGTTTTTAAAAGCGCTGCAGCGTTTTTTATATTGCTTGTAAATTTATTGAAAGAATTTTCCAAGCTTGCTAGTCTGTTTAAACATGTCTGATACAGAGGAATCTGCTTGTTCATTATGTTTAAAAGCCAATGTGGAGCCCAATAGAAATATGTGTACCAATTGTAATGTAACCAAATGTTACTTTAAATAAGTCGGTCTTTACCGGTAAAGAAATTATCACCAGACAACGAGGGGGAAGTTATGCCGCCTAACTCTCCTCACGTGTCAGTACCTTCGCCTCCCGCTCAGGAGGTGCGTGATATTGTGGCGCCAAGTACATCAAGGCCCTTACAAATCACTTTGCATGATATGGCTAATGTTATGAAAGAAGTATTATCTAATTTGCCTGGGTTAAGGACAGAGCGCGCCGATGACACGAGAGCCATGTCCGATACTGCGTCACAATTTGCAGAACATGAGGACGGAGAGCTTCATTCTGTGGGTGACGGATCTGATCCGGGGAGACCGGATTCAGAAATTTCAAATTTTTTACATTTAAGCTTGAGAACCTCAGTGTATTGCTAGGGGAGGTGTTAGCGGCTCTGAATGATTGCGACACGGTTGCAATCCCAGAGAAATTATGTAGGCTGGATAAATACTTTGCGGTACCGGTGTGTACTGACGTTTTTCCTATACCTAAAAGGCTTACAGAGATTATTAGCAAGGAGTGGGATAGACCCGGTGTGCCCTTTTCCCCTCCTCCGATATTTAGAAAAATGTTCCCAATAGACGCCACCACACGAGACTTATGGCAGACGGTCCCTAAGGTGGAGGGAGCAGTTTCTAATTTAGCCAAGCGTACCACTATCCCGGTGGAGGATAGTTGTGCTTTCTCAGATCCAATGGATAAAAAATTAGGTTACCTTAAGAAAATGTTTGTTCAACAAGGTTTTATATTACAGCCCCTTGCATGCATTGCGCCCGTCACTGCTGCAGCGGCATTCTGGTTTGAGTCTCTGGAAGAGGCTATTCGCACAGCACCATTGGATGAGATTATGAACAAGCTTAAAGCACTTAAGCTAGCTAATGCATTTGTTTCGGATGCCGTTGTGCATTTAACCAAACTAACGGCTAAGAACTCCGGATTCGCCATCCAGGCGCGCAGAGCGCTATGGCTTAAATCCTGGTCAGCAGATGTGATTTCTAAATCTAAATTGCTTAATATTCCTTTCAAAGGGCAAACCTTATTCGGACCCGGCTTGAAAGAAATTATTGCTGACATTACTGGAGGTAAGGGCCACACCCTTCCTCAGGACAGGACCAAATCAAAGACCAAACAGTCTAATTTTCGTGCCTTTCGTAATTTCAAGGCAGGAGCAGCATCAACTTCCTCCGCTCCAAAACAGGAAGGAACTGCTGCTCATTACAGACAGGGTAGGAAAGGCAACCAGTCCTGGAACAAGGGCAAGCAGGCCAGAAAACCTACTTCTGCCCCTAAGACAGCATAAAGAAAGGGCCCCCTATCCGGAAACGGATCTAGTGGGGGGGCAGACTTTCTCTCTTCGCCCAGGCTTGGGCAAGAGATGTCCAGGATCCCTGGACATTGGAGATCATATCTCAGGGATACCTTCTGGACTTCAAGACATCTCCTCCACAAGGGAGATTTCATCTGTCAAGGTTATCAACAAACCTAATAAAGAAAGAGGCATTTCTACAATGTGTACAAGACCTCTTAGTAATGGGAGTAATCCACCCAGGTCCGCGGACGGAACAAGGGCAAGGTTTTTACTCAAATCTGTTTGTGGTTCCCAAAAAAGAGGGAACCTTCAGGCCAATCTTGGACCTGAAGATCTTAAACAAATTCCTAAGGGTTCCATCGTTCAAAATGGAAACTATTCGAACCATCCTACCCATGATCCAAGAGGGTCAGTATATGACCACAGTGGACTTAAAGGATGCCTACCTTCACATACCGATTCACAAAGATCATTATCGGTACCTAAGATTTGCCTTTCTAGACAGGCATTACCAGTTTGTAGCTCTTCCCTTCGGGTTAGCTACGGCCCCGAGAATTTTTACAAAGGTTCTGGGCTCGCTTCTGGCGGTACTAAGACCGCGAGGCATAGCGGTGGCCCCGTACCTAGACGAAATTCTGATACAAGCGTCAAGTTTTCAAAATGCAAAGTCTCATACAGAGATAGTTCTAGCATTTCTGAGGTCGCATGGGTGGAAAGTGAACATGGAAAAGAGTTCTCTGTTACCACTCACAAGGGTTCCCTTTCTAGGGACTCTTATAGATTCTGTAGAGATGAAGATTTACCTGACGGAGTCCAGGTTATCAAAAATCCTAAATGCTTGCCGTGTCCTTCATTCCATTCCAAGCCCATCAGTAGCTCAGTGCATGGAAGTAATCGGCTTAATGGTCACGGCAATGGACATAGTGCCATTTGCGCGCCTGCATCTCAGAACGCTGCAATTATGCATGCTAAGTCAGTGGAATGGGGATTATTCAGATCAGTCCCCTTTAATAAATCTGGACCAGGAGACCAGAGATTCTCTTCTCTGGTGGTTGTCTCGGGTTAATCTGTCCAAAGGAATGACTTTTCGCAGACCAGATTGGACGATTGTAACAGATGCCAGCCTACTAGGCTGGGGTGCAGTCTGGAACTCCCTGAAGGCTCAGGGATCATGGACTCAGGAGGAGAAACTCCTCCCAATAAACATTCTGGAATTAAGAGCAATATTCAATGCTCTTCTAGCTTGGCCTCAGTTAGCAACACTGAGGTTCATCAGATTTCAGTCGGACAACATCACGACACTGGCTTACATCAATCATCAAGGGGGAACCAGGAGTTCCCTAGCGATGTTAGAAGTCTCAAGGATAATTCGCTGGGCAGAGTCTCACTCTTGCCACCTGTCAGCGATCTACATCCCAGGCGTGGAGAACTGGGAGGCGGACTTCCTAAGTTGCCAGACCTTTCATCCGGGGGAGTGGGAACTTCACCCGGAGGTATTTGCTCAACTAATTCTTTGTTGGGGCGAACCGGAACTGGATCTCATGGCATCTCGCCAGAACGCCAAGCTTCCTTGTACGGATCCAGGTCCAGGGACCCAGGAGCGGTGCTGATAGATGCACTAGCTGCCCCTTGGGTTTTCAACATGGCTTATGTGTTTCCACCGTTTCTGTTGCTGCCTCGACTGATTGCCAGGATCAAACAGGAGAGAGCATCGGTGATTCTGATAGCGCCTGCGTGGCCACGCAGGACCTGGTATGCAGACCTAGTGGACATGTTGTCCTGTCCACCATGGTCTCTGCCTCTGAGGCAGGACCTTCTAATTCAGGGTCCTTTCAACCATCCAAGCCTAATTTCTCTGAGGCTGACTGCATGGAGATTGAACGCTTGATTCTATCAAAGCGTGGTTTTTCGGAGTCGGTTATTGATACATTAATACAGGCTCGGAAACCTGTTAACAGAAAAATTTGCCATAAGATATGGCGTAAATATTTATATTGGTGTGAATCCAAGAGTTACTCATGGAGTAAGGTTAGGATTCCTAGGATATTGGCTTTTCTACAAGAGGGTTTAGAAAAGGGTTTATCCGCTAGTTCGTTAAAGGGACAGATTTCTGCTCTGTCTATTCTTTTACACAAACGTCTGGCAGAGAATCCAGACGTCCAGGCTTTTTGTCAGGCTTTGGCTAGGATTAAGCCTGTGTTTAAAACTGTTGCTCCTCCGTGGAGCTTAAACTTGGTTCTTAAAGTTCTTCAGGGTGTTCCGTTCGAACCCCTTCATTCCATTGATATTAAGCTTTTATCTTGGAAAGTTCTGTTTTTGATGGCTATTTCCTTGGCTCGAAGAGTCTCAGAGTTATCTGCCTTACATTGTGATTCTCCTTATCTGATTTTTCATTCAGACAAGGTAGTTCTGCGTACTAAACCTGGGTTTTTACCTAAGGTTGTTTCTAACAGGAATATCAATCAAGAGATTGTTGTTCCATAATTATGTCCTTATCCTTCAAAGAAGGAACGTCTTTTGCATAATCTGGACGTAGTCCGTGCCCTGAAGTTCTACTTACAGGCAACTAAGGATTTTCGGCAAACTTCTTCTCTGTTTGTCGTTTATTCTGGACAGAGGAGAGGTAAAAAGGCTTCGGCCACCTCTCTTTTTGGCTTCGTAGCATAATACGGTTAGCCTATGAGACTGCTGGTCAGCAGCCCCCTGAAAGAATTACAGCTCATTCCACTAAAGCTGTGGCTTCCACCTGGGCCTTTAAGAATGAGGCCTCTGTTGAACAGATTTGCAAGGCTGCAACTTGGTCTTCACTTCATACCTTCTCAATTTTACAAATTTGACACTTTTGCTTCTTCGGAGGCTGTTTTTGGGAGAAAGGTTCTACAGGCAGTGGTTCCTTATGTTTAATGTTCCTGCCTTGTCCCTCCCATCATCCGTGTACTTACGTTTGGTATTGCTATCCCATAAGTAATGGATGACCCGTGGACTGAACACACTTAACAAGAGAAAACATAATTTATGCTTACCTGATAAATTTATTTCTCTTGTAGTGTGTTCAGTCCACGGCCCACCCTGTCTTTTTTTGAGGCAGTTATAAATTTTAATGAAAACTCCAGTCACCACTGCACCCTATAGTTTCCCCTTTCTCGTCTTGTTTCGGTCGAATGACTGGATATGACATGTGAGGGGAGGAGCTATATAGCAGCTCTGCTTGGGTGATCCTCTTGCAACTTCCTGTTCGGGGGAGAATATATCCCATAAGTAATGGATGACCCGTGGACTGAACACACTACAAGAGAAATAAATTTATCAGGTAAGCATAAATTATGTTTTTAAAGAATTTTTGCATAACGTTTAAGCGTCTGTGGTATTAAAAATTCTTAAAGTGACAGTGTATTTAAAAAAAATTCTACTATTTGGGGACTTTTTTATTTAGTATTATGGACATGGACCAAGACTCTGTCTTTTGACAAATGCTTGTTATGCCTTGAGGCACACATTGTTTAGCCTATGCAATTCTGTGCTGCATGCTTAGCTTGAACACTTCAATTTAAAGATACATTGTTGCCCTCTGAGCCCAATGTCTCTCAGGATGATGCTGTTCAGGCAATGCCACAGCTTTCTTCTCAAACGTTTAATGATTCAGATAGAGCATGCAATTTTAAGCAACTTTCTAATTTACTCCTATCAATTTTTATTAATTCTCATGCTATATTTATTTAAAAGTAGGAATTTAAAGCTTAGGAGCCAGCCCATTTTAGGTTCAGCACCATGGATAGGGCTTGCTTATTGGTGGATGCAGCTAGCAAACCAATAAGCAAGCATAACCCAGGTTCTCAACCAATAACGGGCCAGCTCTTAAGCTTTACATTCCTGCTTTTCAAATAAAGATAGCAAGAGAACGAATAAAATATTATAATAGAAGTAAATTAGAAAGTTGCTTAAAATTGCATGTTCTATCTGAATCTAAAGAAGAAAAAAAAATTGGATTTAGTGTCCCTTTTTAGTATGTGGGTTATGGAGACTTAAGGGGTTAATCTCCTTCATGGGCAGGAAGGAGTTATCCCTCTATTGGTGACTCAGGCATTATTTTCTTTAGTTTTTGGCCATAAAAGGAAATATTTTTGTCATGTTTTGCTAAAGACACAATAGTGCTGGTTATGCAAAGGCTTTTATTTGTACATTTACCGCTCCGTTTTGCCGGCTATGAAGCGTCCGCTTTCTTCTGATAGCGCAGCTTCTTTTTTTGCAGGTCATGTGACCCTGCGCTTCTGCTCTGTATGAGCTGAGCGGTGGCAGCGGCTAGATGGGAGTGAGAGACCGGCTTGCAATCCGTTCATCTCGGTTGCTGCTGGGTTCCCTTTTGCTATTGGAGGGGCAGGTAGGCACATCGGTTTAAAGCTGAGGTGTAGAGGTATATCATTAAGTAGTTGAAAGGCCATTTTTATTTCCAAATATTTCTACTTGTTTTTAAGCAGGGAGGACACGGATAGTACAGATTTTCTGCTCTTAAAGTGACAGTATAAAAAATAAAGCATATTTCTTCTATAAGGTACGACGAGTCCACAGATTCATCCTTTACTGGTGGGATATTATCCTCCTGCTAACAGGATGTGGCAAAGAGCACCACAGCAGAGCTGTCTATATAGCTCCTCCCTTGACTCCACCCCCAGTCATTCTCTTTGCCAACTCTAAGTACTAGGAAGGGTAAAGTGAAAGAGGTGATAAAATATTAGTTTTTAATTTCTTCAAGCAAGAGTTTTTTGTTTTAAATGGTACCGGTGTGTACTATTTACTCTCAGGCAGCAAATAGATGAAGACTTCTGCCTGGAGGATGATGATCTTAGCATTTGTAACTAAGGTCCAGTTCTGTTCCCACAGAGGCTGAGGAGTACAAGAAACTTCAGTGTGAGGAACGTTTTCATGCTATACAGCAGTGAGGTATGTTCAGTCATTTTTTTTTCTGGAGAGACTGTGGTATTTGAGAAAGGCTGACAGTATCCCCATGAGGGTAAGGGTAAGCAGAAATCCTAAAAGCTAATAAGAAGGGCATTACTAAGCTTGCATAAGGGGCTAATTACAAAAATGGTTGACACTGAGTTGTGAATGTTTGTGGGCAAACATTTTATGAACTGGGAGTGCTGTTAACGTTTTGTGGGCAACTTTATTGAGGGTACACTTGGCTTATTTTTTGGGTCTCAGAACCCACATGGCTAGTTTAAAACCGCTCTTGTGCGGTTCTTTGAGGCTGTAGAGACATCGAGTGAGATGGGCGGGGGCTATTTTCGCGCCTCAGATGCGCAATTATTTTCACGCAGCAAGCCCTAACTCCTGAGGGCCCTAGTGGATGTTTAGGGCCAAATCGAAGCGTTAACTCCATATTTACTATCCCTGAGGGCAGGTAGGGCCACAGCAGGGCTGTGGCAAGGTGCTGGGGGTGTTTTTTCCGGATTTAGGCCTTATTTCAATCCGGTTTGCACATTAAAGGGTTAAATGTTAAATTTCCTTGTGGGGCAATGTTAACTACATATATTGTCTGCTTGCAGAAATTTGAAAAATTTGGTGCATTTTAAAGCAGTTTTGAAGAACGTGTATGCTTTTTTTTTTTTTAGCCTGTTCAACATGTCTGACATTGAGGAAAGTCAATGTTCAATATGTTTAGAAGCCATTGTGGAACCTCCACTTAGAATGTGTCCCTCATGCACTGAAAGGTCAAATTGCGAAGAACATATTTTAGCTACTAAAAGTATGTCGCAGGATGATTCTCAGTCAGAAGGGAATCGGGTTATGCCATCTAATCCTCCCCGCCCGCACAAGCGATGCCAAGTACTTCTAGTGCATCTAATTCTTTCACCCTGCAAGATATGGCCGCAGTTATGAATACTACCCTCAGAGGTTTTATCTAAGCTGCCTGGGTTGCAGGGGAAGCGCAGTAGGTCTGGTGTGAGAACAAATGCTGAGCCCTCTGACGCTTTATTAGCCATATCCGATGTACCCTCACAATGTTCTGAGTTGGGGGTGAGGGATTTGCTGGCTGAGGGAGAGATTTCTGATTCAGGAAATATGTTCCCTCAGACAGACTCGGATATGACGGCTTTTAAATTTAAACTAGAACACCTCCGCTTATTGCTCAGGGAGGTTTTAGCGACTCTGGATGATTGTAACCCTATTGTAGTTCCAGAGAAATTGTGTAAAATGGACAGATTTCTAGAGGTTCCTGTTTACACTGATGTTTTTCCGGTCCCTAAGAGGATTTCGGACGTTGTTACTAAGGAGTGGGATAGACCAGGTATTCCGTTTGCTACCCCTCCTACGTTTAAGAAAATGTTTCTTATATCAGACACCATGCGGGACTCGTGGCAGATGGTCCCTAAGGTGGAGGGAGCTATTTCTACCCTGGCTAAGCGTACAACTATACCTATTGAGGACAGTTGTGCTTTCAAAGATTCTATGGATAAAAAATTAGAGGGTCTCGTGAAGAAAATATTTGTTCATCAGGGTTTTCTTCTCCAACCTATAGCGTGCATTATTCCTGTAACTATGGCAGCGTCCTTTTGGTTCGAGGCTCTGGAGGAGGCTCTTCAGGTTGAGACCCCATTAAATGATTTTCTGGATAGAAATAGGGCTCTCAAGCTAGCTAATTCTTTCATTACAGATGCCGCTTTTCAACTGGCTAAATTAGCGGCAAAGAATTCAGGTTTTGCCATTTTAGCACGTAGAGCGTTATGGCTTAAGTCCTGGTCTGCTGATGTGTCATCAAAAGCTAAGCTTTTAGCCATCACTTTCAAGGGTAAGACCCTATTCGGGCCTGAACTGAAAGAGATCATTTCAGACATCACTGGAGGGAAAGGCCATACCCTTCCTCAGGATAAGACAAATAAGATGAGGACCAAACAATTTTCGTTCCTTTCGAAACTTCAAAGGTGGTCCCTCTTCCCCTGCTGCAAAGCAAGAGGGGATTTTTGCTCAATCCAAGTCAGTCTGGAGACCTAACCAGACTTGGAACAAGGGTAAACAGGCCAAGAAGCCCGCTGCTGCCACCAAGACAGCATGAAGGGGTAGCCCCCGATCCGGGACCAGGTCTAGTTGGGGCAGACTTTCTCTCTTTGCTCAGGCTTGGGCAAGAGACGTTCAGGACTCCTGGGCTTTAGAAATCGTAACCCAGGGGTATCTTCTAGATATCAAAGATTCTCCTACAAGGGGGAGATTCCATCTTTCTCAATTGTCTGTAAACGAGACAAAAAGAGAGGCGTTCTTACGCTGTGTAGAAGACCTATATACCATGGGAGTGATCTGCCCAGTTCCGAAAACAGAACAGGGGTAGGGGTTCTACTCCAATCTGTTTGTGGTTCCCAAAAAAGAGGGAACCTTCAGACCAATTTTGGATCTCAAGATCCTAAACAAATTCCTCAGTCCCATCCTTCAAGATGGAGACCATTCGGACTATTTTGCCGATGATCCAGGAGGGTCAATATATGTGCTGTCCTTTAAAATGGAAACCATTCGTTCCATGCTTTCTTTGGTCCAATTAAGGTCAGTTAATGATGACCATAGACCTAAAGGATGTATATCTTCATGTTCCCATCCACAGGGATCATCACAAATTCCTCAAATTTGCCTTACTAGACAAACGCTTTCAGTTTGTGGCTCTTCCGTTTGGCCTTGCCACAGCTCCCAGAATTTTCTCAAAGGTTCTGGGGTCTCTCTTGGCAGTGATCAGGTCTTGGGGAATTGCAGTGGCACCATACCTGGACGACATATTGGTTCAGGCGCCATCTTTTCAAAAGGCAAACTCTAATACAGAGATCTTGTCTTTTCTACATTCCCTCGGTTGGAAAGTGAATCTGGAAAAGAGTTCCCTTGTTCCAGCTACAAGGGTAGTTTTTTTAGCGACCATAATAGATTCCCTGACGGAGATCAGAAAATCCAAGATTCTCTCCTCTTGCATCCCTACAGTCTACTGTTCGGCCATCAGTACCTCAGTGTATGGAGGTCACTTCCATGGACATCATTCCTTTTGCTCAATTCCTTTTGAGAGCTCTACAGTTATGCATGCTCAGACAATGGAACGGGGACCATTTGGATCTGTCTCAGAGGATAGATCTAGATCAGTCGACAAGAGACTCTCTCTCCCATGGTGGCTTTCTCAGGAGCTTGTGTCTTGTGGCACATGCTTCCGTAGACGTTCCTGGGTGATTGTAACGATGGACGCCAGCCTGCTGGAGAGCAGTCTGGGACTCGTTAAAGGCACAGGGACTATGTACTCGGGATGAGTCTGCTCTCCCCATAAAAATCTTGGAGTTGAGAGCGATTTACAATGCTCTGATGGCTTGGCCTCAGTTGTCCTTAGCACGGTTTATCAAGTTCCAGTCGGACAATATCAGCTCAGTGGCTTACTTTAACTACCAGGGAGAAACTCTGAGTTTCTTAGCCATAAAGGAGGTGGCTCGGATTGTTCAGTGGGCGGAAGCTTGCAATTGCTGTCATTTCTGCCATCCACATTCCAGGTGTGAACAACTGGGAAGCGGACTTCCTGAGCAGACTCACATTTCATTCTGGGGAGTGGGCACTCCATCTGGAGGTGTTCTCCAGGTTAATCCTCAAATTGGGGATGCCGGAGTTGGATCTGATGGCGTCTCAGTAGAACGCCAAGCTTCCAAGGCACGGTTCAAGATCGAGAGATCTGCAGGCTGTTCTGATAGATGCTATGGTGGTTCCTTGGGATTTCAGTCTGGCATATGTTTCCTCCGTTTTGCTCTCCTTCCATGAGTCATTGCTCATATCAAACAGGAGAGAGCATCGGTAATTCTAATTGCTCCTGTGTGGCCTCACAGGATCTGCTATGCAGACCTAGTAAAGATGTCATCTCTTCCACCTTGGACGCTGCCTCTGAGGATGGACCTTCTAACTTCGGGTCCATTCCTTCATCCAAATCTCGTTTCTCTGAAGCTTACTGCTTGGAGATTGAATGCTTAGTTCTGTCTAAGCTTGATTTTTCTAAGTCGGTCGTTGAGACCATGATTCAGGCTTGCAGCCTGTTACTAGAAAGATTTACCATAAGGTATGTCGTAAATACCTTTTTATTGGTGTGAATCCAAGGACTACTCTTGGAGTAGGGTCAGGATTCCTAGGATTTTGTCTTATCTCCAGGAAGGTCTGGAGAAAGGATTGTCGGACAGTTCTCTGAAGGGTCAGATTTCTGCATGACCTATTTTGTTGCATAACAACAAATAACTATGTGCCAGATGTTCAATACTTCTGTCAGGCCCTGGTCAGAATCAGTCCTGTGTTAGTCTGTTGCTTCTCCTTGGAGCCTTAACCTTGTTCTAAAAGTTTTGCAGCAGGCTCCATTTAAAGATAAAAAAGAAGAAAGTGTATAAAATTATACACAACAGAGCGCTGTTAGTTCTAACTATAGAAATAAATCATATATCACAATAAATCATATATCACAATAAATCACAAAAAAATAAAGTGCTACTAAATCAAATAATAAACAAATAGCATATGAAGTCCATGCAAACTTGTAAAAAGTCCAATAAGAACAGTTATAAGGTACTCACTATATGAAGTCCAAATGAGTAGTAGTATGATAAAACAAGGCCTATATTAATAGTCCTGCAGCTCCTCTAAGACAGGGTATCTCCAATGTTCCCAAAATAAAATGCACTGAAAAATAAAAGGAGAGAAGCGCGGACTCAAGTGTGGCTATAAACTTTAATCATATAACACATGAGATACTAACTCACAAGATGAAGATATAAATGTGCCCAACAATACAGACTCCCAATGAAGAAAGTTCCATTTTCGGATACACACGAATCTGTTTAGCCTCCAGCCGTTCCGCCAGGACACCAGCAAATAAAGCACAGTTAGTGTTTAACAACTCCGGTCACTCGAACAGTATAGATCCTTCCGACAGCGATCAATCCAGCTCTGCAGTAGCAAGAGGATCACGCCCTCGGACATTACCAATAGAAATCCGCGTGTGCTAGGAATCTACGGCTGCCTCATAGGGACAAATGCAGGTTGCAAAATTCTATGCGTTTCGTCCCGATCGACGGGACTTTGTCAAGAATAATACAGCTGCGCTATGCTCCTTAAAAAAGGATGATAGAGACCACCCTAATTGGGTAATTAAGTGACTTAATAGTAACATATAACAAACATAGCTTTACAATGATTGCAATATGCAAAATGGATTCAATAAACATGGTTAAAAAAGAGATTGCACTTAAATGCATATCCATAAGTTTTTGCAAAATTAAAAACTAATACATCGTGACAATCCTATACAATTGATATACAGTATATAAAATACAATTAATGTGTAAAAAATACATAAAAGCACAGTACTGATATAAGAAATACTATTAAAATATACATTTTTAGATGAACTGACAAAATAAAACTTTTAAAAAAACTATTAAAATATTTCATAAAAATGCTTGGATATCTAATTCAATATTTAACCCTTTCGGTTCAAGACAGTCTAATGTTGTTTTCTCCAACATTGGTGTGTCCGGTCCACGGCGTCATCCATTACTTGTGGGAATATTCTCTTCCCCAACAGGAAATGGCAAAGAGCACAGCAAAAGCTGTCCATATAGCCCCTCCTTGGCTCCGCTCCCCCAGTCATTCTCTTTGCCGCTCTGAACAAGTAGCATCTCCACGGAGATGGTGAAGAGTATGTGGTGTTTAGTTGTAGTTTTTTATTCTTCTATCAAAAGTTTATTTTGAAATGGTACTGGTATGTACTATTTACTCTGAAACAGAAAGAGATGAAGAGTTCTGTTTAAAAGAGGAGTATGATTTTAGCAGCAGTAACTAAAATAAATTGCTGTTCCCACGCAGGACTGTTGAGCCCAGAGAACTTCAGTTGGGGGGAACAGTTTGCAGACTTTTCTGCTCAAGGTATGACTAGCCATTTTTCTAACAAGACTGTGTAATGCTGGAAGGCTGTCATTTTCCCTCATGGGGATCGGTAAGCCATTTTCTTACTCAGATAGAATAAAGGGCTTATTATGGGCTATTAACTGGTGGACACTCTTAAGGGCTAAATCGATTGTTTATTTAACTTATTATCAAAGTTTTGAAGTGGATTTCAAACTTTTTACTATTTGGGGAACGTTTTTATCGCCAGGCACTAGTTAAGACACCTTCCCAGTCAGGAAGGGCCTTTCTCTGTAGTAGGCAGAGCCTCATTTTCGCGCCATTATTGCGCAGTTTCTTTTGAGTGCAGTGCATGCAGCTGCATGTGAGAGCATCTGGTATCCACTGAAAACGTTCCTAGAAGGCTGGAATTGGTATCGTATACCTCCCTGGGATAAGTGAAGTCGCAGTAAAGGCTGTGGCTGGGACTGTAGTGGGGTTAAATTGCAAACGGCTCCGGTTTCCGCATTTTAAGGGTTAACAGCTTGAAAATTGGGGTGCAATACTTTGAATGCATTAAGACACTGTGGTGAAAATTTGGTAAAGATTGGATAATTCCTTCATAGTTTTTCACATATTCAGTAATAAAGTGTGCCCTGTTTAACATTTAAAGAGACAGTAACGGTTTTGTTTAAAAACGTTTTTTGTGCTTTATTAACCAGTTTAAGCCTGTTTAACATGTCTGTACCTTCAGATAAGTCATGTTCTGTATGTATGGAGGCCAAGGTGGTTCCTCCAAATGTATGTGATAATTGTGCCATGGCGTCCAAACAAAGTAAGGACATTACTGTCACATTTAGTAAGGTTACCCAGGATGATTCCTCAGATGAAGGAAGTAGGGATAGTTCTGCATCCTCTCCTTCTGTGTCTATACCAGTTATGCCCACGCAGGCGACCCCTAGTACTTCTAGCGCGCCAATGCTTGTTACTATGCAACAATTGACGTCAGTAATGGATAACTCCATAGCTAATATTTTATCCAAAATGCCAGGATTTCAGAGAAAGCGCGATTGCTCAGTTTTAAACACTGTAGAGCAGGAGGGCGCTGATGATAATTGATCTGTCATACCCTCACACCAGTCTGAAGTGGCAGTGAGGGAGGGTTTGTCAGATGGAGAAATTTCTGATACAGGAAGAATTTCTCAACAGGCAGAACCTGATGTGACATTTAAATTTAAATTGGAGCATCTCCGCGCATTACTTAAGGAGGTGCTATCTACTCTGGATGATTGTGACAATCTGGTCATCCCAGAAAAATTGTGCAAGATGGACAAGTTCCTAGAGATCCCGGTGCACCCTGATGCCTTTCCGATACCTAAAAGGGTGGCGGACATGGTGAATAAGGAGTGGGAGAAGCCAGGCATACCTTTTGTCCCCCCTCCTATATTTAAGAAATTGTTCCCCATGGTCGACCCCAGGAAGGACACATGGTTAGCTAATTCCTTTATTTTAGACGCCGCTTTGCAGTTAGCGAAATTAGCGGCGAAAAATTCAGGGTTTGCAATTGTGGCGCGTAGAGCGCTCTGGTTAAAGTCTTGGTCGGCGGATGTATCTTCCAAGACAAAATTGCTTAATATCCCTTTCAAAGGTAAGACCCTTTTTGGGCCAGAATTGAAGGAAATTATTTCAGATATCACTGGGGGAAAGGGCCATGCCCTCCCACAAGATAGGCCTTTCAAGGCCAAGTCCAATTTTCGTTCCTTTCGCAATTTCAGGAACGGACCGGCTTCTAACTCTGCAGCCTCTAGGCAAGAGGGTAACGCTTCCCAGACTAAACCAGCTTGGAAACCAATGCAAGGCTGGAACAAGGGTAAACAGGCCAAGAAGCCTGCTGCTGCTACCAAAACAGCATGAAGGGGTAGCCCCCGATCCGGGAATGGATCTAGTAGGGGGCAGACTCTCTCTCTTTGCTCAGGCTTGGGCAAGAGATGTTCAGGATCCCTGGGCACTAGAAATAGTCTCTCAGGGTTATCTTCTAGAATTCAATGAACTACCCCCAAGGGGAAGGTTCCACATTTCTCACTTATCTTCAAACCAAATAGAGACAGGCATTCTTACATTGTGTAGAAGACCTGTTAAAGATGGGAGTGATACACCCAGTTCCAACTGTGGAACAAGGTCAGGGGTTTTACTCAAATCTGTTTGTAGTTCCCAAAAAAGAGGGAACTTTCAGACCAATTCTGGATTTAAAAATTCTAAACAAATTTCTCAGAGTTCCATCGTTCAAAATGGAAACCATTCGAACAATTTTACCTGCAATCCAGGAGGGTCAATATATGACTACCGTGGATTTAAAGGATGCGTATCTACATATTCCTATCCACAAAGATCATCATCAGTTCCTAAGGTTCGCCTTTCTGGACAAACATTACCAGTTTGTGGCTCTCCCATTCGGACTAGCCACTGCTCCCAGAATTTTCACAAAAGTGCTCGGGTCCCTTCTAGCGGTTCTAAGACCAAGGGGCATTGCAGTGGCACCTTACCTGGACGACATTCTAATTCAAGCGTCGTCTCTTTCCAAGGCAAAGGCTCATACAGACATTGTTCTAGCCTTTCTCAGATCTCACGGGTGGAAGGTGAACGTAGAAAAGAGTTCCCTGTCTTCGTGGACAAGAGTTCCCTTTTTGAGAACAATAATAGATTCTTTAGAAATTAAGATCTTCTTGACAGAAGTCAGAAAGTCAAAGCTTCGAAAAGCTTGTCAAGTTCTTCTCTCTATTCTGCAGCCTTCCATAGCTCAGTGCATGGAAATAGTAGGGTTGATGGTGGCAGCAATGGATATAGTTCCTTTTGCTCAAATTCATCTAAGACCATTACAACTGTGCATGCTCAAGCAGTGGAATGGGGATTATACAGACTTGTCTCCAAAGATTCAAGTAGACCAGATAACCAGAGACTCACTCCGTTGGTGGTTGTCCCAAGATCACCTGTCTCAGGGAATGAGTTTCCGCAGACCAGAGTGGGTCATTGTCACGACCGACGCCAGACTATTAGGCTGGGGCGCGGTCTGGGACTCCCTGAAAGCTCGAGAGCGATATTCAATGCTCTCCAGGCTTGGCCTCAACTAGCGAAGGCCGGATTCATAAGATTCTAGTCGGACAACATGACGACTGTAGCTTACATCAATCATCAGGGGGGAACAAAGAGTTCCTTGGCGATGAGAGAGGTATCCAAAATCATCAAATGGGTGGAGGATCACTCCTGCCACCTATCTGCAATCCACATCCCAGGAGTAGACAACTGGGAGGCGGATTACCTGATTCGTCAGACTTTCCATCCGGGGGAGTGGGAACTCCACCCGGAGGTGTTTGCCCAGTTGACTCAATTATGGGGCATTCCAGACATGTATCTGATGACGTCCCGTCAGAACTTCAAGGTTCCTTGCTACGGGTCCAGATCCAGGGATCCCAAGGCGACTCTAGTGGATGCATTAGTGGCGCCTTGGTCGTTCAACCTAGCTTATGCGTTTCCACCGTTCCCTCTCCTCCCCAGGCTTGTAGCCAGGATCAAACAGGAGAAGGCCTCTGTGATTCTGATAGCTCCTGCGTGAATATGTCATCGGCTCCACCATGGAAGCTACCTTTTGAGACAGGATCTTCTAATACAAGGTCCATTCGAACATCCAAATCTAGTTTCTCTGCAGCTGACTGCTTGGAAATTGAACGTTTGATCTTATCCAAGCGTGGGTTTTCAGATTCTGTGATAGATACTCTGGTCCAAGCCAGAAAACCTGTGACTAGAAAGATTTACCATAAAATATGGAAAAGATATATCTGTTGGTGTGAATCCAAGGGATTCTCCTGGAGTAAGATTAAAATTCCTAAGATCCTCTCCTTTCTTCAAGAAGGTTTGGATAAGGGATTGTCAGCGAGTTCTCTAAAAGTACAGATTTCTGCTTTATCTGTCTTGTTACACAAACGACTGGCAGCTGTGCCAGATGTACAAGCTTTTGTACAGGCCTTGGTCAGAATCAAGCCTGTTTACAGACCCTTGACTCCTCCTTGGAGTCTAAATTTAGTTCTTTCAGTTCTTCAAGGGGTTCCGTTTGAACCCTTACATTCCATAGATATCAAGTTACTATCTTGGAAAGTTCTGTTTTTGGTTGCTATTTCTTCTGTAAGAAGAGTGTCTGAATTATCTGCTCTGCAGTGTAACCCACCCTATCTGGTGTTCCATTCAGATAAGGTCGTTTTGCGTACTAAGCCTGGTTTTCTTCCGAAGGTTGTTTCCAACAGGAATATTAACCAGGAAATAGTTGTTCCTTCTCTGTGTCTGAATCCAGTTTCAAAGAAGGAATGTTTGTTACACAATTTAGATGTAGTTCGTGCTTTAAAGTTCTATTTAGAAGCAACTAAGGATTTTAGACAAACCTCATCTTTGTTTGTAATTTACTCTGGTAAGAGGAGAGGACAAAAAGCTAAGGCTACCTCTCTGTCTTTCTGGCTGAAAAGCATTATCCGATTGGCTTATGAGACTGCCGGACGGCAGCCTCCTGAACGAATCACAGCTCACTCCACTAGAGCTGTGGCTTCCACATGGGCCTTCAAGAACGAGGCTTCTGTTGATTAGATATGTAAGGCAGCGACTTGGTCTTCTCTGCACACTTTTGCCAAATTTTACAAATTTTATACTTTTGCTTCTTCGGAGGCTGTTTTTGGGAGAAAGGTTTTGCAAGCCGTGGTGCCTTCCGTTTAGGTAACTTGATTTGCTCCCTCCCTTCATCCGTGTCCTAAAGCTTTGGTATTGGTTCCCACAAGTCATGGATGACGCCGTGGACCGGACACACCAATGTTGGAGAAAACAGAATTTATGCTTACCTGATAAATTACTTTCTCCAACGGTGTGTCCGGTCCATGGCCCGCCCTGGTTTTTTTTAATCAGGTTTGAAAAATGTCTTTCTCTATACACTAGTGTCACCACGGCACCCTATAGTTTCTCCTTTTTTTCTCCTAACCGTCGGTCGAATGACTGGGGGGGCGGAGCCAAGGAGGGGCTATATGGACAGCTTTTGCTGTGCTCTTTGCCATTACCTGTTGGGGAAGAGAATATTCCCACAAGTAATGGATGACGCCGTGGACCGGACACACAGTTGGAGAAAGTAATTTATCAGGTAAGCATAAATTCTGTTTTTATCCAAAAAGTTTCCCTCTGTGTGAGCCAAAGTAACCTATTAGTGTCCCATTTATCTGGAGCCACCCATTCAATGATTTTGATACTAAGATCAATAGGATTTAAACCATTGCATTCCATAGATATTAAGTTATCTTGGAAGGTTTTGTTTATTCTTGCTATTCTTTTCTGCTCGGAGAGTCTCGGAACTCTCGGCTTTGCAGTGTGATTCGCCTTACCTTATTTTTCATGCTGATATTGCGGTTCTTCGTACTAAAGTGGGATTTCTACCTAAAGTGGTTTCAGATAGAAATATTAATCAGGATATTGTTGTTCCTTCTCTATGTCCTAACTCTATTTCTCATAAGGAACGTTTGTTACACAACTTGGATGTTGTGCGTGCTCTAAAATTCTACCTACAGGCGACTAAGGATTTTCGCCAGTCCTCTGCCCTGTTTTTTTCTCTTGAAAGGGTAAAGGTCAGAAAGCTACTACTACTTCTTTCTCTCTGAGAAGTATAATTAGTTTTGTTAATGAGACTGCTGGTCAGCAGCCTCCCGAAAGAGTTACGGCTCATTCCACTAAGACTTAATCCTCTTCTTGGGCTTTCAAAAATGAAGCTTCTGTGGAACAGATTTGCAAGGCTGCAATTTGCTCCTCTTTTTGTATACTTTTTCAAAATTTTTAAAATTTTATACTTTTTCCTTGGCTGAGACCTCTTTTGGAGAGAGGTTCTTCAAGCGGTGGTGCCTTCTGTTTAGGTCTGCCTGTCTTGTTCTC
This sequence comes from Bombina bombina, assembly GCF_027579735.1. NCBI lineage: Eukaryota > Metazoa > Chordata > Amphibia > Anura > Bombinatoridae > Bombina > Bombina bombina. The sequence goes on from NC_069504.1 coordinate 598,719,767, forward strand.
CCTCCCTATTCATCTGTGTCCTCTAGTTTGGGTATTGGTTCCCACTAGTAATTGATGTCGTTGACTCGCCATATCTTAGGAAAGAAAACAAAATTTATGCTTACCTGAAAATTTATTTCCGGATATGGAGAGTCCACGATCCCACCCTTAAATTTAAGACTTATTTTTTGTCTAAACCTCAGGCACCTCTACACCTTTGTGTTGTTCCTTTTGAGTGGTATAT